>NW_026948531.1:0-167500 GCF_035770615.1 Melospiza melodia melodia
TCGACTGCCGTAAATACGGCCGTAAATAGCGACTGTCGTAAATACGGCCGTAAAGCGCGACTGCCGTAAATACGGCCGTAAAGCGCGACTGCCGTAAAAACGGCCGTAAAGCGCGACTGCCGTAAATACAGCCGTAAATCGCGACTGTCGTAAATACGGCCGTAAAGCGCGACTGTCGTAAATACGGCCGTAAAGCGCGACTGCCGTAAATACGGCCGTAAAGCGCGACTGCCGTAAATACGGCCGTAAAGCGCGACTGTCGTAAATACGGCCGTAAAGCGCGACTGCCGTAAATACGGCCGTAAAGCGCGACTGCCGTAAATACGGCCGTAAAGCGCGACTGCCGTAAATACGGCCGTAAAGCGCGACTGCCGTAAATACGGCCGTAAAGCGCGACTGCCGTAAATACGGCCGTAAAGCGCGACTGTCGTAAATACGGCCGTAAAGCGCGACTGCCGTAAATACGGCCGTAAATCGCGACTGTCGTAAATACGGCCGTAAAGCGCGACTGCCGTAAATACGGCGTAAAGCGCGACTGCCGTAAATACGGCCGTAAAGCGCGACTGCCGTAAATACGGCCGTAAATAGCGACTGTCGTAAATACTGCCGTAAAGCGCGACTGTCGTAAATACGGCCGTAAATAGCGACTGTCGTAAATACGGCCGTAAAGCGCGACTGCCGTAAATACGGCCGTAAAGCGCGACTGCCGTAAATACGGCCGTAAAGCGCGACTGCCGTAAATACGGCCGTAAAGCGCGACTGTCGTAAATACGGCCGTAAAGCGCGACTGCCGTAAATAGGGCCGTAAAGCGCGACTGTCGTAAATACGGCCGTAAAGCGCGACTGCCGTAAATACGGCCGTAAAGCGCGACTGTCGTAAATACGGCCGTAAAGCGCGACTGCCGTAAATACGGCCGTAAAGCGCGACTGCCGTAAATACGGCCGTAAAGCGCGACTGCCGTAAATACGGCCGTAAATCGCGACTGCCGTAAATACGGCCGTAAAGCGCGACTGCCGTAAATACGGCCGTAAAGCGCGACTGTCGTAAATACGGCCGTAAAGCGCGACTGCCGTAAATACGGCCGTAAATAGCGACTGTCGTAAATACGGCCGTAAAGCGCGACTGCCGTAAATACGGCCGTAAAGCGCGACTGTCGTAAATACGGCCGTAAAGCGCGACTGCCGTAAATACGGCCGTAAAGCGCGACTGCCGTAAATACGGCCGTAAAGCGCGACTGCCGTAAATACGGCCGTAAAGCGCGACTGCCGTATATACGGCCGTAAAGCGCGACTGCCGTAAATACGGCCGTAAAGCGCGACTGTCGTAAATACGGCCGTAAAGCGCGACTGCCGTAAATACGGCCGTAAAGCGCGACTGCCGTAAATACGGCCGTAAAGCGCGACTGCCGTAAATACGGCCGTAAAGCGCGACTGTCGTAAATACGGCCGTAAAGCGCGACTGCCGTAAATACGGCCGTAAAGCGCGACTGCCGTAAATACGGCCGTAAAGCGCGACTGCCGTAAATACGGCCGTAAAGCGCGACTGTCGTAAATACGGCCGTAAAGCGCGACTGTCGTAAATACGGCCGTAAATCGCGACTGCCGTAAATACGGCCGTAAAGCGCGACTGCCGTAAATACGGCCGTAAAGCGCGACTGCCGTAAATACGGCCGTAAAGCGCGACTGTCGTAAATACGGCCGTAAAGCGCGACTGTCGTAAATACGGCCGTAAATCGCGACTGCCGTAAATACGGCCGTAAAGCGCGACTGTCGTAAATACGGCCGTAAAGCGCGACTGCCGTAAATACGGCCGTAAAGCGCGACTGTCGTAAATACGGCCGTAAAGCGCGACTGCCGTAAATACGGCCGTAAAGCGCGACTGCCGTAAATACGGCCGTAAAGCGCGACTGCCGTAAATACGGCCGTAAATAGCGACTGTCGTAAATACGGCCGTAAAGCGCGACTGCCGTAAATACGGCCGTAAAGCGCGACTGCCGTAAATACGGCCGTAAATCGCGACTGCCGTAAATACGGCCGTAAAGCGCGACTGTCGTAAATACGGCCGTAAATAGCGACTGTCGTAAATACGGCCGTAAAGCGCGACTGCCGTAAATACGGCCGTAAAGCGCGACTGCCGTAAATACGGCCGTAAAGCGCGACTGTCGTAAATACGGCCGTAAAGCGCGACTGCCGTAAATACGGCCGTAAAGCGCGACTGCCGTAAATACGGCCGTAAAGCGCGACTGCCGTAAATACGGCCGTAAAGCGCGACTGTCGTAAATACGGCCGTAAAGCGCGACTGTCGTAAATACGGCCGTAAATCGCGACTGCCGTAAATACGGCCGTAAAGCGCGACTGTCGTAAATACGGCCGTAAAGCGCGACTGCCGTAAATACGGCCGTTAAAGCGCGACTGTCGTAAATACGGCCGTAAAGCGCGACTGCCGTAAATACGGCCGTAAAGCGCGACTGCCGTAAATACGGCCGTAAAGCGCGACTGCCGTAAATACGGCCGTAAATAGCGACTGTCGTAAATACGGCCGTAAAGCGCGACTGCCGTAAATACGGCCGTAAAGCGCGACTGCCGTAAATACGGCCGTAAATCGCGACTGCCGTAAATACGGCCGTAAAGCGCGACTGTCGTAAATACGGCCGTAAATAGCGACTGTCGTAAATACGGCCGTAAAGCGCGACTGCCGTAAATACGGGCGTAAAGCGCGACTGCCGTAAATACGGCCGTAAAGCGCGACTGCCGTAAATACGGCCGTAAAGCGCGACTGTCGTAAATACGGCCGTAAATAGCGACTGCCGTAAATACGGCCGTAAAGCGCGACTGTCGTAAATACGGCCGTAAAGCGCGACTGTCGTAAATACGGCCGTAAAGCGCGACTGCCGTAAATACGGCCGTAAAGCGGGGACTGTCGTAAATACGGCCGTAAAGCGCGACTGCCGTAAATACGGCCGTAAAGCGCGACTGCCGTAAATACGGCCGTAAAGCGCGACTGCCGTAAATACGGCCGTAAAGCGCGACTGTCGTAAATACGGCCGTAAATAGCGACTGTCGTAAATACTGCCGTAAAGCGCGACTGTCGTAAATACGGCCGTAAATAGCGACTGTCGTAAATACGGCCGTAAAGCGCGACTGCCGTAAATACGGCCGTAAAGCGCGACTGTCATAAATACGGCCGTAAAGCGCGACTGCTGTAAATACGGCCGTAAATCGCGACTGCCGTAAATACGGCCGTAAATCGCGACTGCCGTAAATACGGCCGTAAATCGCGACTGTCGTAAATACGGCCGTAAAGCGCGACTGCCGTAAATACGGCCGTAAACGCGACTGCCGTAAATACGGCCGTAAAGCGCGACTGCCGTAAATACGGCCGTAAATAGCGACTGTCGTAAATACGGCCGTAAAGCGCGACTGCCGTAAATACGGCCGTAAAGCGCGACTGCCGTAAAAACGGCCGTAAAGCGCGACTGCCGTAAATACGGCCGTAAATCGCGACTGTCGTAAATACGGCCGTAAAGCGCGACTGTCGTAAATACGGCCGTAAAGCGCGACTGCCGTAAATACGGCCGTAAAGCGCGACTGCCGTAAATACGGCCGTAAAGCGCGACTGTCGTAAATACGGCCGTAAAGCGCGACTGCCGTAAATACGGCCGTAAATAGCGACTGCCGTAAATACGGCCGTAAAGCGCGACTGTCGTAAATACGGCCGTAAAGCGCGACTGCCGTAAATACGGCCGTAAAGCGCGACTGCCGTAAATACGGCCGTAAAGCGCGACTGCCGTAAATACGGCCGTAAAGCGCGACTGCCGTAAATACGGCCGTAAAGCGCGACTGTCGTAAATACGGCCGTAAAGCGCGACTGCCGTAAATACGGCCGTAAAGCGCGACTGCCGTAAATACGGCCGTAAAGCGCGACTGCCGTAAATACGGCCGTAAAGCGCGACTGCCGTAAATACGGCCGTAAAGCGCGACTGCCGTAAATACGGCCGTAAAGCGCGACTGCTGTAAATACGGCCGTAAAGCGCGACTGCCGTAAATACGGCCGTAAAGCGCGACTGTCGTAAATACGGCCGTAAAGCGCGACTGCCGTAAATACGGCCGTAAAGCGCGACTGTCGTAAATACGGCCGTAAAGCGCGACTGCCGTAAATACGGCCGTAAAGCGCGACTGCCGTAAATACGGCCGTAAAGCGCGACTGTCGTAAATACGGCCGTAAATAGCGACTGCCGTAAATACGGCCGTAAAGCGCGACTGTCGTAAATACGGCCGTAAAGCGCGACTGCCGTAAATACGGCCGTAAAGCGCGACTGTCGTAAATACGGCCGTAAAGCGCGACTGCCGTAAATACGGCCGTAAAGCGCGACTGCCGTAAATACGGCCGTAAAGCGCGACTGTCGTAAATACGGCCGTAAAGCGCGACTGTCGTTAATACGGCCGTAAAGCGCGACTGCCGTAAATACGGCCGTAAAGCGCGACTGCCGTAAATACGGCCGTAAAGCGCGACTGTCGTAAATACGGCCGTAAAGCGCGACTGCCGTAAATACGGCCGTAAATCGCGACTGTCGTAAATACGGCCGTAAAGCGCGACTGCCGTAAATACGGCCGTAAAGCGCGACTGTCGTAAATACGGCCGTAAAGCGCGACTGCCTTAAATACGGCCGTAAAGCGCGACTGCCGTAAATACGGCCGTAAAGCGCGACTGCCGTAAATACGGCCGTAAAGCGCGACTGTCGTAAATACGGCCGTAAATCGCGACTGCCGTATATACGGCCGTAAAGCGCGACTGCCGTAAATACGGCCGTAAAGCGCGACTGCCGTAAATACGGCCGTAAAGCGCGACTGCCGTAAAAACGGCCGTAAAGCGCGACTGCCGTAAATACGGCCGTAAAGCTCGACTGTCGTAAATACGGCCGTAAAGCCCGACTGCCGTAAATACGCCGTAAAGCGCGACTGTCGTAAATACGGCCGTAAAGCGCGACTGTCGTAAATACGGCCGTAAAGCGCGACTGTCGTAAATACGGCCGTAAAGCGCGACTGCCGTAAATACGGCCGTAAATCGCGACTGTCGTAAATACGGCCGTAAAGCGCGACTGTCGTAAATACGGCCGTAAAGCGCGACTGTCGTAAATACGGCCGTAAATAGCGACTGTCGTAAATACGGCCGTAAAGCGCGACTGTCGTAAATACGGCCGTAAAGCGCGACTGTCGTAAATACGGCCGTAAAGCGCGACTGCCGTAAATACGGCCGTAAAGCGCGACTGCCGTAAATACGGCCGTAAAGCGCGACTGCCGTAAATACGGCCGTAAAGCGCGACTGTCGTAAATACGGCCGTAAAGCGCGACTGTCGTTAATACGGCCGTAAAGCGCGACTGCCGTAAATACGGCCGTAAAGCGCGACTGCCGTAAATACGGCCGTAAAGCGCGACTGTCGTAAATACGGCCGTAAAGCGCGACTGCCGTAAATACGGCCGTAAATCGCGACTGTCGTAAATACGGCCGTAAAGCGCGACTGCCGTAAATACGGCCGTAAAGCGCGACTGTCGTAAATACGGCCGTAAAGCGCGACTGCCTTAAATACGGCCGTAAAGCGCGACTGCCGTAAATACGGCCGTAAAGCGCGACTGTCGTAAATACGGCCGTAAAGCGCGACTGTCGTAAATACGGCCGTAAATCGCGACTGCCGTATATACGGCCGTAAAGCGCGACTGCCGTAAATACGGCCGTAAAGCGCGACTGCCGTAAATACGGCCGTAAAGCGCGACTGCCGTAAATACGGCCGTAAAGCGCGACTGCCGTAAAAACGGCCGTAAAGCGCGACTGCCGTAAATACGGCCGTAAAGCGCGACTGTCGTAAATACGGCCGTAAAGCCCGACTGCCGTAAATACGGCCGTAAAGCGCGACTGCCGTAAATACGGCCGTAAAGCGCGACTGCCGTAAATACTGCCGTAAAGCGAGACTGCCGTAAATACGGCCGTAAAGCGCGACTGCCGTAAATACGGCCGTAAAGCGCGACTGCCGTAAATACGGCCGTAAAGCGCGACTGTCGTAAATACGGCCGTAAAGCGCGACTGCCGTAAATACGGCCGTAAAGCGCGACTGCCGTAAATACGGCCGTAAAGCGCGACTGCCGTAAAAACGGCCGTAAAGCGCGACTGCCGTAAATACGGCCGTAAAGCGCGACTGTCGTAAATACGGCCGTAAAGCGCGACTGCCGTAAATACGGCCGTAAAGCGCGACTGCCGTAAATACGGCCGTAAAGCGCGACTGCCGTAAATACTGCCGTAAAGCGAGACTGCCGTAAATACGGCCGTAAAGCGCGACTGCCGTAAATACGGCCGTAAAGCGCGACTGCCGTAAATACGGCCGTAAAGCGCGACTGTCGTAAATACGGCCGTAAAGCGCGACTGCCGTAAATACGGCCGTAAAGCGCGACTGACGTAAATACGGCCGTAAAGCGCGACTGCCGTAAATACGGCCGTAAAGCGCGACTGCCGTAAATACGGCCGTAAATCGCGACTGTCGTAAATACGGCCGTAAAGCGCGACTGCCGTAAATACGGCCGTAAAGCGCGACTGCCGTAAATACGGCCGTAAAGCGCGACTGCCGTAAATACGGCCGTAAAGCGCGACTGCCGTAAATACGGCCGTAAAGCGCGACTGTCGTAAATACGGCCGTAAAGCGCGACTGCCGTAAATACGGCCGTAAAGCGCGACTGTCGTAAATACGGCCGTAAATAGCGACTGTCGTAAATACGGCCGTAAAGCGCGACTGCCGTAAATACGGCCGTAAAGCGCGACTGCCGTAAATACGGCCGTAAAGCGCGACTGCCGTAAATACGGCCGTAAAGCGCGACTGCCGTAAATACGGCCGTAAATCGCGACTGTCGTAAATACGGCCGTAAAGCGCGACTGTCGTAAATACGGCCGTAAATAGCGACTGTCGTAAATACGGCCGTAAATAGCGACTGCCGTAAATACGGCCGTAAAGCGCGACTGCCGTAAATACGGCCGTAAAGCGCGACTGCCGTAAATACGGCCGTAAAGCGCGACTGCCGTAAATACGGCCGTAAAGCGCGACTGTCGTAAATACGGCCGTAAAGCGCGACTGTCGTAAATACGGCCGTAAATAGCGACTGTCGTAAATACGGCCGTAAAGCGCGACTGCCGTAAATACGGCCGTAAAGCGCGACTGTCGTAAATACGGCCGTAAATAGCGACTGTCGTAAATACGGCCGTAAAGCGCGACTGCCGTAAATACGGCCGTAAAGCGCGACTGCCGTAAATACGGCCGTAAAGCGCGACTGCCGTAAATACGGCCGTAAATCGCGACTGTCGTAAATACGGCCGTAAAGCGCGACTGTCGTAAATACGGCCGTAAATAGCGACTGTCGTAAATACGGCCGTAAAGCGCGACTGTCGTAAATACGGCCGTAAATCGCGACTGCCGTAAATACGGCCGTAAAGCGCGACTGCCGTAAATACGGCCGTAAAGCGCGACTGTCGTAAATACGGCCGTAAATAGCGACTGCCGTAAATACGGCCGTAAAGCGCGACTGTCGTAAATACGGCCGTAAAGCGCGACTGTCGTAAATACGGCCGTAAAGCGCGACTGCCGTAAATACGGCCGTAAAGCGCGACTGTCGTAAATACGGCCGTAAAGCGCGACTGCCGTAAATACGGCCGTAAAGCGCGACTGCCGTAAATACGGCCGTAAAGCGCGACTGCCGTAAATACGGCCGTAAAGCGCGACTGTCGTAAATACGGCCGTAAAGCGCGACTGCCGTAAATACGGCCGTAAATAGCGACTGTCGTAATACTGCGTAAAGCGCGACTGTCGTAAATACGGCCGTAAATAGCGACTGTCGTAAATACGGCCGTAAAGCGCGACTGCCGTAAATACGGCCGTAAAGCGCGACTGCCGTAAATACGGCCGTAAAGCGCGACTGCCGTAAATACGGCCGTAAGCGCGACTGCCGTAAATACGGCCGTAAAGCGCGACTGTCGTAAATACGGCCGTAAAGCGCGACTGCCGTAAATAGGGCCGTAAAGCGCGACTGCCGTAAATACGGCCGTAAAGCGCGACTGCCGTAAATACGGCCGTAAAGCGCGACTGTCGTAAATACGGCCGTAAAGCGCGACTGCCGTAAATACGGCCGTAAAGCGCGACTGCCGTAAATACGGCCGTAAAGCGCGACCTGCCGTAAATACGGCCGTAAAGCGCGACTGCCGTAAATACGGCCGTAAATCGCGACTGCCGTAAATACGGCCGTAAAGCGCGACTGCCGTAAATACGGCCGTAAAGCGCGACTGTCGTAAATACGGCCGTAAAGCGCGACTGCCGTAAATACGGCCGTAAATAGCGACTGTCGTAAATACGGCCGTAAAGCGCGACTGCCGTAAATACGGCCGTAAAGCGCGACTGTCGTAAATACGGCCGTAAAGCGCGACTGCCGTAAATACGGCCGTAAAGCGCGACTGCCGTAAATACGGCCGTAAAGCGCGACTGCCGTAAATACGGCCGTAAAGCGCGACTGCCGTATATACGGCCGTAAAGCGGGACTGCCGTAAATACGGCCGTAAAGCGCGACTGTCGTAAATACGGCCGTAAAGCGCGACTGCCGTAAATACGGCCGTAAAGCGCGACTGCCGTAAATACGGCCGTAAAGCGCGACTGCCGTAAATACGGCCGTAAAGCGCGACTGTCGTAAATACGGCCGTAAAGCGCGACTGCCGTAAATACGGCCGTAAAGCGCGACTGCCGTAAATACGGCCGTAAAGCGCGACTGCCGTAAATACGGCCGTAAAGCGCGACTGTCGTAAATACGGCCGTAAAGCGCGACTGTCGTAAATACGGCCGTAAAGCGCGACTGCCGTAAATACGGCCGTAAAGCGCGACTGCCGTAAATACGGCCGTAAAGCGCGACTGCCGTAAATACGGCCGTAAAGCGCGACTGTCGTAAATACGGCCGTAAAGCGCGACTGTCGTAAATACGGCCGTAAATCGCGACTGCCGTAAATACGGCCGTAAAGCGCGACTGTCGTAAATACGGCCGTAAAGCGCGACTGCCGTAAATACGGCCGTAAAGCGCGACTGTCGTAAATACGGCCGTAAAGCGCGACTGCCGTAAATACGGCCGTAAAGCGCGACTGCCGTAAATACGGCCGTAAAGCGCGACTGCCGTAAATACGGCCGTAAATAGCGACTGTCGTAAATACGGCCGTAAAGCGCGACTGCCGTAAATACGGCCGTAAAGCGCGACTGCCGTAAATACGGCCGTAAAGCGCGACTGCCGTAAATACGGCCGTAAAGCGCGACTGCCGTAAATACGGCCGTAAATCGCGACTGCCGTAAATACGGCCGTAAAGCGCGACTGTCGTAAATACGGCCGTAAATAGCGACTGTCGTAAATACGGCCGTTAAAGCGCGACTGTCGTAAATACGGCCGTAAAGCGCGACTGCCGTAAATACGGCCGTAAAGCGCGACTGACGTAAATACGGCCGTAAAGCGCGACTGCCGTAAATACGGCCGTAAAGCGCGACTGCCGTAAATACGGCCGTAAATCGCGACTGTCGCAAATACGGCCGTAAAGCGCGACTGCCGTAAATACGGCCGTAAAGCGCGACTGCCGTAAATACGGCCGTAAAGCGCGACTGCCGTAAATACGGCCGTAAAGCGCGACTGCCGTAAATACGGCCGTAAAGCGCGACTGTCGTAAATACGGCCGTAAAGCGCGACTGCCGTAAATACGGCCGTAAAGCGCGACTGTCGTAAATACGGCCGTAAATAGCGACTGTCGTAAATACGGCCGTAAAGCGCGACTGCCGTAAATACGGCCGTAAAGCGCGACTGCCGTAAATACGGCCGTAAAGCGCGACTGCCGTAAATACGGCCGTAAAGCGCGACTGCCGTAAATACGGCCGTAAATCGCGACTGTCGTAAATACGGCCGTAAAGCGCGACTGTCGTAAATACGGCCGTAAATAGCGACTGTCGTAAATACGGCCGTAAATAGCGACTGCCGTAAATACGGCCGTAAAGCGCGACTGCCGTAAATACGGCCGTAAAGCGCGACTGCCGTAAATACGGCCGTAAAGCGCGACTGTCGTAAATACGGCCGTAAAGCGCGACTGTCGTAAATACGGCCGTAAAGCGCGACTGTCGTAAATACGGCCGTAAATAGCGACTGTCGTAAATACGGCCGTAAAGCGCGACTGCCGTAAATACGGCCGTAAAGCGCGACTGTCGTAAATACGGCCGTAAATAGCGACTGTCGTAAATACGGCCGTAAAGCGCGACTGCCGTAAATACGGCCGTAAAGCGCGACTGCCGTAAATACGGCCGTAAAGCGCGACTGCCGTAAATACGGCCGTAAAGCGCGACTGCCGTAAATACGGCCGTAAATCGCGACTGTCGTAAATACGGCCGTAAAGCGCGACTGTCGTAAATACGGCCGTAAATAGCGACTGTCGTAAATACGGCCGTAAAGCGCGACTGTCGTAAATACGGCCGTAAATCGCGACTGCCGTAAATACGGCCGTAAAGCGCGACTGCCGTAAATACGGCCGTAAAGCGCGACTGTCGTAAATACGGCCGTAAATAGCGACTGCCGTAAATACGGCCGTAAAGCGCGACTGTCGTAAATACGGCCGTAAATAGCGACTGCCGTAAATACGGCCGTAAAGCGCGACTGTCGTAAATACGGCCGTAAAGCGCGACTGTCGTAAATACGGCCGTAAAGCGCGACTGCCTTAAATACGGCCGTAAAGCGCGACTGTCGTAAATACGGCCGTAAAGCGCGACTGCCGTAAATACGGCCGTAAAGCGCGACTGCCGTAAACACGGCCGTAAAGCGCGACTGCCGTAAATACGGCCGTAAAGCGCGACTGCCGTAAATACGGCCGTAAAGCGCGACTGTCGTAAATACTGCCGTAAAGCGCGACTGTCGTAAATACGGCCGTAAATAGCGACTGTCGTAAATACGGCCGTAAAGCGCGACTGCCGTAAATACGGCCGTAAAGCGCGACTGCCGTAAATACGGCCGTAAAGCGCGACTGCCGTAAATACGGCCGTAAAGCGCGACTGTCGTAAATACGGCCGTAAAGCGCGACTGCCGTAAATAGGGCCGTAAAGCGCGACTGTCGTAAATACGGCCGTAAAGCGCGACTGCCGTAAATACGGCCGTAAAGCGCGACTGTCGTAAATACGGCCGTAAAGCGCGACTGCCGTAAATACGGCCGTAAAGCGCGACTGCCGTAAATACGGCCGTAAAGCGCGACTGCCGTAAATACGGCCGTAAAGCGCGACTGCCGTAAATACGGCCGTAAAGCGCGACTGCCGTAAATAGGGCCGTAAAGCGCGACTGTCGTAAATACGGCCGTAAAGCGCGACTGCCGTAAATACGGCCGTAAAGCGCGACTGCCGTAAATACGGCCGTAAAGCGCGACTGCCGTAAATACGGCCGTAAATCGCGACTGCCGTAAATACGGCCGTAAAGCGCGACTGCCGTAAATACGGCCGTAAAGCGCGACTGCCGTAAATACGGCCGTAAAGCGCGACTGCCGTAAATACGGCCGTAAAGCGCGACTGTCGTAAATACGGCCGTACAGCGCGACTGCCGTAAATACGGCCGTAAAGCGCGACTGTCGTAAATACGGCCGTAAAGCGCGACTGTCGTAAATACGGCCGTAAAGCGCGACTGCCGTAAATACGGCCGTAAAGCGCGACTGTCGTAAATACGGCCGTAAAGCGCGACTGTCGTAAATACGGCCGTAAAGCCCGACTGCCGTAAATACGGCCGTAAAGCGCGACTGTCGTAAATACGGCCGTAAAGCGCGACTGTCGTAAATAAGGCCGTAAAGCGCGACTGCCGTAAATACGGCCGTAAAGCGCGACTGCCGTAAATACGGCCGTAAAGCGCGACTGTCGTAAATACGGCCGTAAAGCGCGACTGCCGTAAATACGGCCGTAAAGCGCGACTGCCGTAAATACGGCCGTAAAGCGCGACTGTCGTAAATACGGCCGTAAATAGCGACTGCCGTAAATACGGCCGTAAAGCGCGACTGTCGTAAATACGGCCGTAAAGCGCGACTGCCGTAAATACGGCCGTAAAGCGCGACTGCCGTAAATACGGCCGTAAAGCGCGACTGTCGTAAATACGGCCGTAAAGCGCGACTGCCGTAAATACGGCCGTAAAGCGCGACTGCCGTAAATACGGCCGTAAAGCGCGACTGTCGTAAATACGGCCGTAAAGCGCGACTGTCGTTAATACGGCCGTAAAGCGCGACTGCCGTAAATACGGCCGTAAAGCGCGACTGCCGTAAATACGGCCGTAAAGCGCGACTGTCGTAAATACGGCCGTAAAGCGCGACTGCCGTAAATACGGCCGTAAATCGCGACTGTCGTAAATACGGCCGTAAAGCGCGACTGCCGTAAATACGGCCGTAAAGCGCGACTGTCGTAAATACGGCCGTAAAGCGCGACTGCCTTAAATACGGCCGTAAAGCGCGACTGCCGTAAATACGGCCGTAAAGCGCGACTGCCGTAAATACGGCCGTAAAGCGCGACTGTCGTAAATACGGCCGTAAATCGCGACTGCCGTAAATACGGCCGTAAAGCGCGACTGCCGTAAATACGGCCGTAAAGCGCGACTGCCGTAAATACGGCCGTAAAGCGCGACTGCCGTAAAAACGGCCGTAAAGCGCGACTGCCGTAAATACGGCCGTAAAGCTCGACTGTCGTAAATACGGCCGTAAAGCCCGACTGCCGTAAATACGGCCGTAAAGCGCGACTGTCGTAAATACGGCCGTAAAGCGCGACTGTCGTAAATACGGCCGTAAAGCGCGACTGTCGTAAATACGGCCGTAAAGCGCGACTGCCGTAAATACGGCCGTAAAGCGCGACTGCCGTAAATACGGCCGTAAAGCGCGACTGCCGTAAATACGGCCGTAAAGCGCGACTGCCGTAAATACGGCCGTAAAGCGCGACTGTCGTAAATACGGCCGTAAAGCGCGACTGCCGTAAATACGGCCGTAAATCGCGACTGTCGTAAATACGGCCGTAAAGCGCGACTGCCGTAAATACGGCCGTAAAGCGCGACTGCCGTAAATACGGCCGTAAAGCGCGACTGCCGTAAATACGGCCGTAAAGCGCGACTGCTGTAAATACGGCCGTAAAGCGCGACTGCCGTAAATACGGCCGTAAAGCGCGACTGTCGTAAATACGGCCGTAAAGCGCGACTGCCCGTAAATACGGCCGTAAAGCGCGACTGTCGTAAATACGGCCGTAAAGCGCGACTGCCGTAAATACGGCCGTAAAGCGCGACTGCCGTAAATACGGCCGTAAAGCGCGACTGTCGTAAATACGGCCGTAAATAGCGACTGCCGTAAATACGGCCGTAAAGCGCGACTGTCGTAAATACGGCCGTAAAGCGCGACTGTCGTAAATACGGCCGTAAATAGCGACTGCCGTAAATACGGCCGTAAAGCGCGACTGTCGTAAATACGGCCGTAAAGCGCGACTGCCGTAAATACGGCCGTAAAGCGCGACTGCCGTAAATACGGCCGTAAAGCGCGACTGTCGTAAATACGGCCGTAAAGCGCGACTGCCGTAAATACGGCCGTAAAGCGCGACTGCCGTAAATACGGCCGTAAAGCGCGACTGTCGTAAATACGGCCGTAAAGCGCGACTGTCGTTAATACGGCCGTAAAGCGCGACTGCCGTAAATACGGCCGTAAAGCGCGACTGCCGTAAATACGGCCGTAAAGCGCGACTGTCGTAAATACGGCCGTAAAGCGCGACTGCCGTAAATACGGCCGTAAATCGCGACTGTCGTAAATACGGCCGTAAAGCGCGACTGCCGTAAATACGGCCGTAAAGCGCGACTGTCGTAAATACGGCCGTAAAGCGCGACTGCCTTAAATACGGCCGTAAAGCGCGACTGCCGTAAATACGGCCGTAAAGCGCGACTGCCGTAAATACGGCGTAAAGCGCGACTGTCGTAAATACGGCCGTAAATCGCGACTGCCGTAAATACGGCCGTAAAGCGCGACTGCCGTAAATACGGCCGTAAAGCGCGACTGCCGTAAATACGGCCGTAAAGCGCGACTGCCGTAAAAACGGCCGTAAAGCGCGACTGCCGTAAATACGGCCGTAAAGCGCGACTGCCGTAAATACGGCCGTAAAGCGCGACTGCCGTAAATACGGCCGTAAAGCGCGACTGCCGTAAATACGGCCGTAAAGCGCGACTGCCGTAAATACGGCCGTAAAGCGCGACTGTCGTAAATACGGCCGTAAAGCGCGACTGCCGTAAATACGGCCGTAAAGCGCGACTGTCGTAAATACGGCCGTAAATAGCGACTGTCGTAAATACGGCCGTAAAGCGCGACTGCCGTAAATACGGCCGTAAAGCGCGACTGCCGTAAATACGGCCGTAAAGCGCGACTGCCGTAAATACGGCCGCAAAGCGCGACTGCCGTAAATACGGCCGTAAATCGCGACTGTCGTAAATACGGCCGTAAAGCGCGACTGTCGTAAATACGGCCGTAAATAGCGACTGTCGTAAATACGGCCGTAAATAGCGACTGCCGTAAATACGGCCGTAAAGCGCGACTGCCGTAAATACGGCCGTAAAGCGCGACTGCCGTAAATACGGCCGTAAAGCGCGACTGTCGTAAATACGGCCGTAAAGCGCGACTGTCGTAAATACGGCCGTAAAGCGCGACTGTCGTAAATACGGCCGTAAATAGCGACTGTCGTAAATACGGCCGTAAAGCGCGACTGCCGTAAATACGGCCGTAAAGCGCGACTGTCGTAAATACGGCCGTAAATAGCGACTGTCGTAAATACGGCCGTAAAGCGCGACTGCCGTAAATACGGCCGTAAAGCGCGACTGCCGTAAATACGGCCGTAAAGCGCGACTGCCGTAAATACGGCCGTAAAGCGCGACTGCCGTAAATACGGCCGTAAATCGCGACTGTCGTAAATACGGCCGTAAAGCGCGACTGTCGTAAATACGGCCGTAAATAGCGACTGTCGTAAATACGGCCGTAAAGCGCGACTGTCGTAAATACGGCCGTAAATCGCGACTGCCGTAAATACGGCCGTAAAGCGCGACTGCCGTAAATACGGCCGTAAAGCGCGACTGTCGTAAATACGGCCGTAAATAGCGACTGCCGTAAATACGGCCGTAAAGCGCGACTGTCGTAAATACGGCCGTAAATAGCGACTGCCGTAAATACGGCCGTAAAGCGCGACTGTCGTAAATACGGCCGTAAAGCGCGACTGTCGTAAATACGGCCGTAAAGCGCGACTGCCTTAAATACGGCCGTAAAGCGCGACTGTCGTAAATACGGCCGTAAAGCGCGACTGCCGTAAATACGGCCGTAAAGCGCGACTGCCGTAAACACGGCCGTAAAGCGCGACTGCCGTAAATACGGCCGTAAAGCGCGACTGTCGTAAATACGGCCGTAAATAGCGACTGTCGTAAATACTGCCGTAAAGCGCGACTGTCGTAAATACGGCCGTAAATAGCGACTGTCGTAAATACGGCCGTAAAGCGCGACTGCCGTAAATACGGCCGTAAAGCGCGACTGCCGTAAATACGGCCGTAAAGCGCGACTGTCGTAAATACGGCCGTAAAGCGCGACTGCCGTAAATACGGCCGTAAAGCGCGACTGCCGTAAATACGGCCGTAAAGCGCGACTGTCGTAAATACGGCCGTAAAGCGCGACTGTCGTTAATACGGCCGTAAAGCGCGACTGCCGTAAATACGGCCGTAAAGCGCGACTGCCGTAAATACGGCCGTAAAGCGCGACTGTCGTAAATACGGCCGTAAAGCGCGACTGCCGTAAATACGGCCGTAAATCGCGACTGTCGTAAATACGGCCGTAAAGCGCGACTGCCGTAAATACGGCCGTAAAGCGCGACTGTCGTAAATACGGCCGTAAAGCGCGACTGCCTTAAATACGCGGCCGTAAAGCGCGACTGCCGTAAATACGGCCGTAAAGCGCGACTGCCGTAAATACGGCCGTAAAGCGCGACTGTCGTAAATACGGCCGTAAATCGCGACTGCCGTAAATACGGCCGTAAAGCGCGACTGCCGTAAATACGGCCGTAAAGCGCGACTGCCGTAAATACGGCCGTAAAGCGCGACTGCCGTAAAAACGGCCGTAAAGCGCGACTGCCGTAAATACGGCCGTAAAGCGCGACTGCCGTAAATACGGCCGTAAAGCGCGACTGCCGTAAATACGGCCGTAAAGCGCGACTGCCGTAAATACGGCCGTAAAGCGCGACTGCCGTAAATACGGCCGTAAAGCGCGACTGTCGTAAATACGGCCGTAAAGCGCGACTGCCGTAAATACGGCCGTAAAGCGCGACTGTCGTAAATACGGCCGTAAATAGCGACTGTCGTAAATACGGCCGTAAAGCGCGACTGCCGTAAATACGGCCGTAAAGCGCGACTGCCGTAAATACGGCCGTAAAGCGCGACTGCCGTAAATACGGCCGCAAAGCGCGACTGCCGTAAATACGGCCGTAAATCGCGACTGTCGTAAATACGGCCGTAAAGCGCGACTGTCGTAAATACGGCCGTAAATAGCGACTGTCGTAAATACGGCCGTAAATAGCGACTGCCGTAAATACGGCCGTAAAGCGCGACTGCCGTAAATACGGCCGTAAAGCGCGACTGCCGTAAATACGGCCGTAAAGCGCGACTGTCGTAAATACGGCCGTAAAGCGCGACTGTCGTAAATACGGCCGTAAAGCGCGACTGTCGTAAATACGGCCGTAAATAGCGACTGTCGTAAATACGGCCGTAAAGCGCGACTGCCGTAAATACGGCCGTAAAGCGCGACTGTCGTAAATACGGCCGTAAATAGCGACTGTCGTAAATACGGCCGTAAAGCGCGACTGCCGTAAATACGGCCGTAAAGCGCGACTGCCGTAAATACGGCCGTAAAGCGCGACTGCCGTAAATACGGCCGTAAAGCGCGACTGCCGTAAATACGGCCGTAAATCGCGACTGTCGTAAATACGGCCGTAAAGCGCGACTGTCGTAAATACGGCCGTAAATAGCGACTGTCGTAAATACGGCCGTAAAGCGCGACTGTCGTAAATACGGCCGTAAATCGCGACTGCCGTAAATACGGCCGTAAAGCGCGACTGCCGTAAATACGGCCGTAAAGCGCGACTGTCGTAAATACGGCCGTAAATAGCGACTGCCGTAAATACGGCCGTAAAGCGCGACTGTCGTAAATACGGCCGTAAATAGCGACTGCCGTAAATACGGCCGTAAAGCGCGACTGTCGTAAATACGGCCGTAAAGCGCGACTGTCGTAAATACGGCCGTAAAGCGCGACTGCCTTAAATACGGCCGTAAAGCGCGACTGTCGTAAATACGGCCGTAAAGCGCGACTGCCGTAAATACGGCCGTAAAGCGCGACTGCCGTAAACACGGCCGTAAAGCGCGACTGCCGTAAATACGGCCGTAAAGCGCGACTGTCGTAAATACGGCCGTAAATAGCGACTGTCGTAAATACTGCCGTAAAGCGCGACTGTCGTAAATACGGCCGTAAATAGCGACTGTCGTAAATACGGCCGTAAAGCGCGACTGCCGTAAATACGGCCGTAAAGCGCGACTGCCGTAAATACGGCCGTAAAGCGCGACTGCCGTAAATACGGCCGTAAAGCGCGACTGTCGTAAATACGGCCGTAAAGCGCGACTGCCGTAAATAGGGCCGTAAAGCGCGACTGTCGTAAATACGGCCGTAAAGCGCGACTGCCGTAAATACGGCCGTAAAGCGCGACTGTCGTAAATACGGCCGTAAAGCGCGACTGCCGTAAATACGGCCGTAAAGCGCGACTGCCGTAAATACGGCCGTAAAGCGCGACTGCCGTAAATACGGCCGTAAAGCGCGACTGCCGTAAATACGGCCGTAAAGCGCGACTGCCGTAAATAGGGCCGTAAAGCGCGACTGTCGTAAATACGGCCGTAAAGCGCGACTGCCGTAAATACGGCCGTAAAGCGCGACTGCCGTAAATACGGCCGTAAAGCGCGACTGCCGTAAATACGGCCGTAAAGCGCGACTGCCGTAAATACGGCCGTAAAGCGCGACTGCCGTAAATACGGCCGTAAAGCGCGACTGCCGTAAATACGGCCGTAAAGCGCGACTGTCGTAAATACGGCCGTACAGCGCGACTGCCGTAAATACGGCCGTAAAGCGCGACTGTCGTAAATACGGCCGTAAAGCGCGACTGTCGTAAATACGGCCGTAAAGCGCGACTGCCGTAAATACGGCCGTAAAGCGCGACTGTCGTAAATACGGCCGTAAAGCGCGACTGTCGTAAATACGGCCGTAAAGCCCGACTGCCGTAAATACGGCCGTAAAGCGCGACTGTCGTAAATACGGCCGTAAAGCGCGACTGTCGTAAATAAGGCCGTAAAGCGCGACTGCCGTAAATACGGCCGTAAAGCGCGACTGCCGTTAATACGGCCGTAAAGCGCGACTGCCGTAAATACGGCCGTAAAGCGCGACTGCCGTAAATACGGCCGTAAATCGCGACTGCCGTAAATACGGCCGTAAAGCGCGACTGCCGTAAATACGGCCGTAAAGCGCGACTGCCGTAAATACGGCCGTAAAGCGCGACTGCCGTAAATACGGCCGTAAAGCGCGACTGCCGTAAATACGGCCGTAAAGCGCGACTGTCGTAAATACGGCCGTAAAGCGCGACTGTCGTAAATACGGCCGTAAATAGCGACTGTCGTAAATACGGCCGTAAAGCGCGACTGCCGTAAATACGGCCGTAAAGCGCGACTGCCGTAAATACGGCCGTAAAGCGCGACTGCCGTAAATACGGCCGTAAAGCGCGACTGTCGTAAATACGGCCGTTAAAGCGCGACTGCCGTAAATAGGGCCGTAAAGCGCGACTGTCGTAAATACGGCCGTAAAGCGCGACTGCCGTAAATACGGCCGTAAAGCGCGACTGTCGTAAATACGGCCGTAAAGCGCGACTGCCGTAAATAAGGCCGTAAAGCGCGACTGCCGTAAATACGGCCGTAAAGCGCGACTGTCGTAAATACGGCCGTAAAGCGCGACTGCCGTAAATACGGCCGTAAAGCGCGACTGTCGTAAATACGGCCGTAAAGCGCGACTGCCGTAAATACGGCCGTACAGCGCGACTGCCGTAAATACGGCCGTAAATCGCGACTGTCGTAAATACGGCCGTAAAGCGCGACTGTCGTAAATACGGCCGTAAAGCGCGACTGTCGTAAATACGGCCGTAAAGCGCGACTGCCGTAAATACGGCCGTAAAGCGCGACTGCCGTAAATACGGCCGTAAAGCGCGACTGTCGTAAATACGGCCGTAAAGCGCGACTGTCGTAAATACGGCCGTAAAGCGCGACTGTCGTAAATACGGCCGTAAATAGCGACTGCCGTAAAAACGGCCGTAAAGCGCGACTGTCGTAAATACGGCCGTAAAGCGCGACTGCCTTAAATACGGCCGTAAAGCGCGACTGCCGTAAATACGGCCGTAAAGCGCGACTGTCGTAAATACGGCCGTAAAGCGCGACTGCCTTAAATACGGCCGTAAAGCGCGACTGCCGTAAATACGGCCGTAAAGCGCGACTGCCGTAAATACGGCCGTAAAGCGCGACTGTCGTAAATACGGCCGTAAAGCGCGACTGTCGTAAATACGGCCGTAAAAAGCGACTGTCGTAAATACGGCCGAAAAGCGCGACTGTCGTAAATACGGCCGTAAAGCTCGACTGCCGTAAATACGGCCGTAAAGCGCGACTGCCGTAAATACGGCCGTAAATCGCGACTGCCGTAAATACGGCCGTTAAAGCGCGACTGCCGTAAATACGGCCGTAAAGCGCGACTGCCGTAAATACGGCCGTAAAGCGCGACTGCCGTAAATACGGCCGTAAAGCGCGACTGTCGTAAATACGGCCGTAAAAAGCGACTGTCGTAAATACGGCCGTAAAGCGCGACTGTCGTAAATACGGCCGTAAATAGCGACTGTCGTAAATACGGCCGTAAAGCGCGACTGTCGTAAATACGGCCGTAAAGCGCGACTGTCGTAAAAGGTGCCGTAAAGCGCGACTGCCGTAAATACGGCCGTAAAGCGCGACTGTCGTAAATACGGCCGTAAAGCGCGACTGCCGTAAATACGGCCGTAAAGCGCGACTGTCGTAAATACGGCCGTAAAGCGCGACTGCCGTAAATACGGCCGTAAAGCGCGACTGTCGTAAATACGGCCGTAAAGCGCGACTGTCGTAAATACGGCCGTAAAGCTCGACTGCCGTAAATACGGCCGTAAAGCGCGACTGCCGTAAATACGGCCGTAAATCGCGACTGCCGTAAATACGGCCGTAAAGCGCGACTGCCGTAAATACGGCCGTAAAGCGCGACTGCCGTAAATACGGCCGTAAAGCGCGACTGCCGTAAATACGGCCGTAAAGCGCGACTGTCGTAAATACGGCCGTAAAAAGCGACTGTCGTAAATACGGCCGTAAAGCGCGACTGTCGTAAATACGGCCGTAAATAGCGACTGTCGTAAATACGGCCGTAAAGCGCGACTGTCGTAAATACGGCCGTAAAGCGCGACTGTCGTAAAAGGTGCCGTAAAGCGCGACTGCCGTAAATACGGCCGTAAAGCGCGACTGTCGTAAATACGGCCGTAAAGCGCGACTGCCGTAAATACGGCCGTAAAGCGCGACTGTCGTAAATACGGCCGTAAAGCGCGACTGCCGTAAATACGGCCGTAAAGCGCGACTGTCGTAAATACGGCCGTAAAGCGCGACTGTCGTAAATACGGCCGTAAAGCGCGACTGCCGTAAATACGGCCGTAAAGCTCGACTGCCGTAAATACGGCCGTAAAGCGCGACTGCCGTAAATACGGCCGTAAATAGCGACTGTCGTAAATACGGCCGTAAAGCGCGACTGTCGTAAATATGGCCGCTAATAGCGACTGTCGTAAATACGGCCGTAAAGCGCGACTGTCGTAAATACGGCCGTAAAAGCGCGACTGCCGT
The DNA here is from genome assembly GCF_035770615.1 of Melospiza melodia melodia. Lineage (NCBI taxonomy): Eukaryota > Metazoa > Chordata > Aves > Passeriformes > Passerellidae > Melospiza > Melospiza melodia. The sequence goes on from NW_026948531.1 coordinate 21,043, forward strand.
AAATACGGCCGTAAAGCGCGACTGCCGTAAATACGGCCGTAAAGCGCGACTGTCGTAAATACGGCCGTAAAGCGCGACTGTCGTAAATACGGCCGTAAAGCGCGACTGCCGTAAATACGGCCGTAAAGCGCGACTGTCGTAAATACGGCCGTAAAGCGCGACTGTCGTAAATACGGCCGTAAATAGCGACTGTCGTAAATACGGCCGTAAAGCGCGACTGTCGTAAATACGGCCGTAAATAGCGACTGTCGTAAATACGGCCGTAAAGCGCGACTGTCGTAAATACGGCCGTAAAGCGCGACTGCCGTAAATACGGCCGTAAAGCGCGACTGTCGTAAATACGGCCGTAAAGCGCGACTGTCGTAAATACGGCCGTAAATAGCGACTGTCGTAAATACGGCCGTAAAGCGCGACTGTCGTAAATACGGCCGTAAAGCGCGACTGCCGTAAATACGGCCGTAAAGCGCGACTGTCGTAAATACGGCCGTAAATCGCGACTGCCGTAAATACGGCCGTAAAGCGCGACTGCCGTAAATACGGCCGTAAAGCGCGACTGCCGTAAATACGGCCGTAAAGCGCGACTGCCGTAAATACGGCCGTAAAGCGCGACTGCCGTAAATACGGCCGTAAAGCGCGACTGTCGTAAATACGGCCGTAAAAAGCGACTGCCGTAAATACGGCCGTAAATCGCGACTGTCGTAAATACGGCCGTAAAGCGCGACTGTCGTAAATACGGCCGTAAAGCGCGACTGTCGTAAATACGGCCGAAAAGCGCGACTGTCGTAAATACGGCCGTAAAGCGCGACTGCCGTAAATACGGCCGTAAAGCGCGACTGTCGTAAATACGGCCGTAAATCGCGACTGCCGTAAATACGGCCGTAAAGCGCGACTGCCGTAAATACGGCCTAAAGCGCGACTGCCGTAAATACGGCCGTAAATCGCGACTGTCGTAAATACGGCCGTAAAGCGCGACTGCCGTAAATACGGCCGTAAAGCGCGACTGCCGTAAATACGGCCGTAAATCGCGACTGCCGTAAATACGGCCGTAAAGCGCGACTGTCGTAAATACGGCCGTAAATAGCGACTGTCGTAAATACGGCCGTAAAGCGCGACTGCCGTAAATACGGCCGTAAAGCGCGACTGCCGTAAATACGGCCGTAAAGCGCGACTGTCGTAAATACGGCCGTAAAGCGCGACTGTCGTAAATACGGCCGTAAAGCGCGACTGTCGTAAATACGGCCGTAAAGCGCGACTGCCGTAAATACGGCCGTAAATCGCGACTGTCGTAAATACGGCCGTAAAGCGCGACTGTCGTAAATACGGCCGTAAAGCGCGACTGCCGTAAATACGGCCGTAAATCGCGACTGCCGTAAATACGGCCGTAAAGCGCGACTGTCGTAAATACGGCCGTAAAGCGCGACTGTCGTAAATACGGCCGTAAAGCGCGACTGTCGTAAATACGGCCGTAAAGCGCGACTGCCGTAAATACGGCCGTAAATCGCGACTGTCGTAAATACGGCCGTAAAGCGCGACTGCCGTAAATACGGCCGTAAAGCGCGACTGTCGTAAATACGGCCGTAAAGCGCGACTGTCGTAAATACGGCCGTAAATAGCGACTGTCGTAAATACGGCCGTAAAGCGCGACTGTCGTAAATACGGCCGTAAAGAGCGACTGCCGTAAATACGGCCGTAAATCGCGACTGTCGTAAATACGGCCGTAAAGCGCGACTGCCGTAAATACGGCCGTAAAGCGCGACTGCCGTAAATACGGCCGTGAAGCGCGACTGCCGTAAATACGGCCGTAAATCGCGACTGCCGTAAATACGGCCGTAAAGCGCGACTGTCGTAAATACGGCCGTAAAGCGCGACTGTCGTAAATACGGCCGTAAAGCGCGACTGTCGTAAATACGGCCGTAAAGCGCGACTGTCGTAAATACGGCCGTAAATAGCGACTGTCGTAAATACGGCCGTAAAGCGCGACTGTCGTAAATACGGCCGTAAAGCGCGACTGTCGTAAATACGGCCGAAAAGCGCGACTGTCGTAAATACGGCCGTAAAGCGCGACTGCCGTAAATACGGCCGTAAAGCGCGACTGCCGTAAATACGGCCGTAAATCGCGACTGCCGTAAATACGGCCGTAAAGCGCGACTGTCGTAAATACGGCCGTAAATCGCGACTGCCGTAAATACGGCCGTAAAGCGCGACTGCCGTAAATACGGCCGTAAAGCGCGACTGCCGTAAATACGGCCGTAAATCGCGACTGCCGTAAATACGGCCGTAAAGCGCGACTGTCGTAAATACGGCCGTAAAGCGCGACTGTCGTAAATACGGCCGTAAAGCGCGACTGCCGTAAATACGGCCGTAAAGCGCGACTGCCGTAAATACGGCCGTAAAGCGCGACTGTCGTAAATACGGCCGTAAAGCGCGACTGCCGTAAATACGGCCGTAAATCGCGACTGCCGTAAATACGGCCGTAAAGCGCGACTGTCGTAAATACGGCCGTAAAGCGCGACTGTCGTAAATACGGCCGTAAAGCGCGACTGTCGTAAATACGGCCTTAAAGCGCGACTGCCGTAAATACGGCCGTAAATCGCGACTGTCGTAAATACAGCCGTAAAGCGCGACTGCCGTAAATACGGCCGTAAAGCGCGACTGCCGTAAATACGGCCGTAAAGCGCGACTGCCGTAAATACGGCCGTAAAGCGCGACTGTCGTAAATACGGCCGTAAAGCGCGACTGTCGTAAATACGACCGTAAATAGCGACTGTCGTAAATACGGCCGTAAAGCGCGACTGTCGTAAATACGGCCGTAAAGCGCGACTGCCGTAAATACGGCCGTTAAGCGCGACTGTCGTAAATACGGCCGTAAAGCGCGACTGTCGTAAATACGGCCGTAAAGCGCGACTGTCGTAAATACGGCCGTAAAGCGCGACTGCCGTAAATACGGCCGTAAAGCGCGACTGCCGTAAATACGGCCGTAAAGCGCGACTGTCGTAAATACGGTCGTAAAGCGCGACTGCCGTAAATACGGCCGTAAAGCGCGACTGCCGTAAATACGGCCGTAAAGCGCGACTGTCGTAAATACGGCCGTAAAGCGCGACTGTCGTAAATACGGCCGTAAAGCGCGACTGCCGTAAATACGGCCGTAAAGCGCGACTGCCGTAAATACGGCCGTAAAGCGCGACTGCCGTAAATACGGCCGTAAAGCGCGACTGTCGTAAATACGGCCGTAAATAGCGACTGTCGTAAATACGGCCGTAAAGCGCGACTGTCGTAAATACGGCCGTAAAGCGCGACTGTCGTAAATACGGCCGTAAAGCGCGACTGTCGTAAATACGGCCGTAAAGCGCGACTGTCGTAAATACGGCCGTAAATCGCGACTGTCGTAAATACGGCCGTAAAGCGCGACTGTCGTAAATACGGCCGTAAAGCGCGACTGTCGTAAATACGGCCGTAAAGCGCGACTGCCGTAAATACGGCCGTAAAGCGCGACTGCCGTAAATACGGCCGTAAAGCGCGACTGTCGTAAATACGGCCGTAAAGCGCGACTGTCGTAAATACGGCCGTAAAGCGCGACTGTCGTAAATACGGCCGTAAAGCGCGACTGTCGTAAATACGGCCGTAAAGCGCGACTGTCGTAAATACGGCCGTAAAGCGCGACTGCCGTAAATACGGCCGTAAAGCGCGACTGCCGTAAATACGGCCGTAAAGCGCGACTGTCGTAAATACGGCCGTAAAGCGCGACTGTCGTAAATACGGCCGTAAATAGCGACTGTCGTAAGTACGGCCGTAAAGCGCGACTGTCGTAAATACGGCCGTAAATAGCGACTGTCGTAAATACGGCCGTAAAGCGCGACTGCCGTAAATACGGCCGTAAAGCGCGACTGCCGTAAATACGGCCGTAAAGCGCGACTGTCGTAAATACGGCCGTAAATAGCGACTGTCGTAAATACGGCCGTAAAGCGCGACTGTCGTAAATACGGCCGTAAAGCGCGACTGCCGTAAATACGGCCGTAAAGCGCGACTGTCGTAAATACGGCCGAAAAGCGCGACTGTCGTAAATACGGCCGTAAAGCGCGACTGCCGTAAATACGGCCGTAAAGCGCGACTGTCGTAAATACGGCCGTAAAGCGCGACTGCCGTAAATACGGCCGTAAAGCGCGACTGCCGTAAATACGGCCGTAAAGCGCGACTGTCGTAAATACGGCCGTAAAGCGCGACTGCCGTAAATACGGCCGTAAATCGCGACTGTCGTAAATACGGCCGTAAAGCGCGACTGCCGTAAATACGGCCGTAAAGCGCGACTGCCGTAAATACGGCCGTGAAGCGCGACTGCCGTAAATACGGCCGTAAATCGCGACTGCCGTAAATACGGCCGTAAAGCGCGACTGTCGTAAATACGGCCGTAAAGCGCGACTGTCGTAAATACGGCCGTAAAGCGCGACTGTCGTAAATACGGCCGTAAAGCGCGACTGTCGTAAATACGGCCGTAAAGCGCGACTGTCGTAAATACGGCCGTAAAGCGCGACTGTCGTAAATACGGCCGTAAAGCGCGACTGCCGTAAATACGGCCGAAAAGCGCGACTGTCGTAAATACGGCCGTAAAGCGCGACTGCCGTAAATACGGCCGTAAAGCGCGACTGCCGTAAATACGGCCGTAAATCGCGACTGCCGTAAATACGGCCGTAAAGCGCGACTGTCGTAAATACGGCCGTAAATCGCGACTGCCGTAAATACGGCCGTAAAGCGCGACTGCCGTAAATACGGCCGTAAAGCGCGACTGCCGTAAATACGGCCGTAAATCGCGACTGCCGTAAATACGGCCGTAAAGCGCGACTGTCGTAAATACGGCCGTAAAGCGCGACTGCCGTAAATACGGCCGTAAAGCGCGACTGCCGTAAATACGGCCGTAAAGCGCGACTGCCGTAAATACGGCCGTAAAGCGCGACTGCCGTAAATACGGCCGTAAAGCGCGACTGTCGTAAATACGGCCGTAAAGCGCGACTGCCGTAAATACGGCCGTAAAGCGCGACTGCCGTAAATACGGCCGTAAAGCGCGACTGTCGTAAATACGGCCGTAAAGCGCGACTGTCGTAAATACGGCCGTAAAGCGCGACTGTCGTAAATACGGCCGTAAAGCGCGACTGTCGTAAATACGGCCTTAAAGCGCGACTGCCGTAAATACGGCCGTAAATCGCGACTGTCGTAAATACAGCCGTAAAGCGCGACTGCCGTAAATACGGCCGTAAAGCGCGACTGCCGTAAATACGGCCGTAAAGCGCGACTGCCGTAAATACGGCCGTAAAGCGCGACTGTCGTAAATACGGCCGTAAAGCGCGACTGTCGTAAATACGACCGTAAATAGCGACTGTCGTAAATACGGCCGTAAAGCGCGACTGTCGTAAATACGGCCGTAAAGCGCGACTGCCGTAAATACGGCCGTTAAGCGCGACTGTCGTAAATACGGCCGTAAAGCGCGACTGTCGTAAATACGGCCGTAAAAAGCGACTGCCGTAAATACGGCCGTAAAGCGCGACTGCCGTAAATACGGCCGTAAAGCGCGACTGTCGTAAATACGGCCGTAAAAAGCGACTGTCGTAAATACGGCCGTAAAGCGCGACTGTCGTAAATACGGCCGTAAATAGCGACTGTCGTAAATACGGCCGTAAAGCGCGACTGTCGTAAATACGGCCGTAAAGCGCGACTGCCGTAAATACGGCCGTAAAGCGCGACTGTCGTAAATACGGCCGTAAAGCGCGACTGTCGTAAAAGGTGCCGTAAAGCGCGACTGCCGTAAATACGGCCGTAAATCGCGACTGTCGTAAATACGGCCGTAAAGCGCGACTGCCGTAAATACGGCCGTAAAGCGCGACTGTCGTAAATACGGCCGTAAAGCGCGACTGCCGTAAATACGGCCGTAAAGCGCGACTGTCGTAAATACGGCCGTAAAGCGCGACTGTCGTAAATACGGCCGTAAAGCGCGACTGCCGTAAATACGGCCGTAAAGCGCGACTGCCGTAAATACGGCCGTAAAGCGCGACTGCCGTAAATACGGCCGTAAATAGCGACTGTCGTAAATACGGCCGTAAAGCGCGACTGTCGTAAATATGGCCGCTAATAGCGACTGTCGTAAATACGGCCGTAAAGCGCGACTGTCGTAAATACGGCCGTAAAGCGCGACTGCCGTAAATACGGCCGTAAAGCGCGACTGCCGTAAATACGGCCGTAAAGCGCGACTGTCGTAAATACGGCCGTAAAGCGCGACTGTCGTAAATACGGCCGTAAAGCGCGACTGCCGTAAATACGGCCGTAAAGCGCGACTGTCGTAAATACGGCCGTAAAGCGCGACTGTCGTAAATACGGCCGTAAAGCGCGACTGTCGTAAATACGGCCGTAAATAGCGACTGTCGTAAATACGGCCGTAAAGCGCGACTGTCGTAAATACGGCCGTAAAGCGCGACTGCCGTAAATACGGCCGAAAAGCGCGACTGTCGTAAATACGGCCGTAAAGCGCGACTGCCGTAAATACGGCCGTAAAGCGCGACTGCCGTAAATACGGCCGTAAATCGCGACTGCCGTAAATACGGCCGTAAAGCGCGACTGTCGTAAATACGGCCGTAAATCGCGACTGCCGTAAATACGGCCGTAAAGCGCGACTGCCGTAAATACGGCCGTAAAGCGCGACTGCCGTAAATACGGCCGTAAATCGCGACTGCCGTAAATACGGCCGTAAAGCGCGACTGTCGTAAATACGGCCGTAAATAGCGACTGTCGTAAATACGGCCGTAAAGCGCGACTGCCGTAAATACGGCCGTAAAGCGCGACTGCCGTAAATACGGCCGTAAAGCGCGACTGCCGTAAATACGGCCGTAAAGCGCGACTGCCGTAAATACGGCCGTAAAGCGCGACTGTCGTAAATACGGCCGTAAAGCGCGACTGCCGTAAATACGGCCGTAAATCGCGACTGCCGTAAATACGGCCGTAAAGCGCGACTGTCGTAAATACGGCCGTAAAGCGCGACTGTCGTAAAAACGGCCGTAAAGCGCGACTGTCGTAAATACGGCCGTAAAGCGCGACTGTCGTAAATACGGCCTTAAAGCGCGACTGCCGTAAATACGGCCGTAAATCGCGACTGTCGTAAATACAGCCGTAAAGCGCGACTGCCGTAAATACGGCCGTAAAGCGCGACTGCCGTAAATACGGCCGTAAAGCGCGACTGCCGTAAATACGGCCGTAAAGCGCGACTGTCGTAAATACGGCCGTAAAGCGCGACTGTCGTAAATACGACCGTAAATAGCGACTGTCGTAAATACGGCCGTAAAGCGCGACTGTCGTAAATACGGCCGTAAAGCGCGACTGCCGTAAATACGGCCGTTAAGCGCGACTGTCGTAAATACGGCCGTAAAGCGCGACTGTCGTAAATACGGCCGTAAAAAGCGACTGCCGTAAATACGGCCGTAAAGCGCGACTGCCGTAAATACGGCCGTAAAGCGCGACTGTCGTAAATACGGCCGTAAAAAGCGACTGTCGTAAATACGGCCGTAAAGCGCGACTGTCGTAAATACGGCCGTAAATAGCGACTGTCGTAAATACGGCCGTAAAGCGCGACTGTCGTAAATACGGCCGTAAAGCGCGACTGCCGTAAATACGGCCGTAAAGCGCGACTGTCGTAAATACGGCCGTAAAGCGCGACTGTCGTAAAAGGTGCCGTAAAGCGCGACTGCCGTAAATACGGCCGTAAAGCGCGACTGCCGTAAATACGGCCGTAAAGCGCGACTGCCGTAAATACGGCCGTAAAGCGCGACTGTCGTAAATACGGCCGTAAAGCGCGACTGCCGTAAATACGGCCGTAAAGCGCGACTGTCGTAAATACGGCCGTAAAGCGCGACTGTCGTAAATACGGCCGTAAAGCGCGACTGCCGTAAATACGGCCGTAAAGCGCGACTGCCGTAAATACGGCCGTAAAGCGCGACTGCCGTAAATACGGCCGTAAATAGCGACTGTCGTAAATACGGCCGTAAAGCGCGACTGTCGTAAATATGGCCGCTAATAGCGACTGTCGTAAATACGGCCGTAAAGCGCGACTGTCGTAAATACGGCCGTAAAGCGCGACTGCCGTAAATACGGCCGTAAAGCGCGACTGCCGTAAATACGGCCGTAAAGCGCGACTGTCGTAAATACGGCCGTAAAGCGCGACTGTCGTAAATACGGCCGTAAAGCGCGACTGCCGTAAATACGGCCGTAAAGCGCGACTGTCGTAAATACGGCCGTAAAGCGCGACTGTCGTAAATACGGCCGTAAATAGCGACTGTCGTAAATACGGCCGTAAAGCGCGACTGTCGTAAATACGGCCGTAAAGCGCGACTGCCGTAAATACGGCCGTAAAGCGCGACTGTCGTAAATACGGCCGTAAAGCGCGACTGCCGTAAATACGGCCGTAAATAGCGACTGTCGTAAATACGGCCGTAAAGCGCGACTGTCGTAAATACGGCCGTAAATAGCGACTGTCGTAAATACGGCCGTAAAGCGCGACTGTCGTAAATACGGCCGTAAAGCGCGACTGCCGTAAATACGGCCGTAAAGCGCGACTGCCGTAAATACGGCCGTAAATCGCGACTGCCGTAAATACGGCCGTAAAGCGCGACTGCCGTAAATACGGCCGTAAAGCGCGACTGCCGTAAATACGGCCGTAAAGCGCGACTGCCGTAAATACGGCCGTAAAGCGCGACTGCCGTAAATACGGCCGTAAAGCGCGACTGCCGTAAATACGGCCGTAAAGCGCGACTGCCCTAAATACGGCCGTAAAGCGCGACTGTCGTAAATACGGCCGTAAAAAGCGACTGCCGTAAATACGGCCGTAAATCGCGACTGTCGTAAATACGGCCGTAAAGCGCGACTGTCGTAAATACGGCCGTAAAGCGCGACTGTCGTAAATACGGCCGAAAAGCGCGACTGTCGTAAATACGGCCGTAAAGCGCGACTGCCGTAAATACGGCCGTAAAGCGCGACTGTCGTAAATACGGCCGTAAATCGCGACTGCCGTAAATACGGCCGTAAAGCGCGACTGCCGTAAATACGGCCGTAAAGCGCGACTGCCGTAAATACGGCCGTAAAGCGCGACTGCCGTAAATACGGCCGTAAATCGCGACTGTCGTAAATACGGCCGTAAAGCGCGACTGCCGTAAATACGGCCGTAAAGCGCGACTGCCGTAAATACGGCCGTAAATCGCGACTGCCGTAAATACGGCCGTAAAGCGCGACTGTCGTAAATACGGCCGTAAAGCGCGACTGTCGTAAATACGGCCGTAAAGCGCGACTGCCGTAAATACGGCCGTAAAGCGCGACTGCCGTAAATACGGCCGTAAAGCGCGACTGTCGTAAATACGGCCGTAAAGCGCGACTGTCGTAAATACGGCCGTAAAGCGCGACTGTCGTAAATACGGCCGTAAAGCGCGACTGCCGTAAATACGGCCGTAAAGCGCGACTGTCGTAAATACGGCCGTAAAGCGCGACTGTCGTAAATACGGCCGTAAAGCGCGACTGCCGTAAATACGGCCGTAAATCGCGACTGCCGTAAATACGGCCGTAAAGCGCGACTGTCGTAAATACGGCCGTAAAGCGCGACTGTCGTAAATACGGCCGTAAAGCGCGACTGTCGTAAATACGGCCGTAAAGCGCGACTGCCGTAAATACGGCCGTAAATCGCGACTGTCGTAAATACGGCCGTAAAGCGCGACTGCCGTAAATACGGCCGTAAAGCGCGACTGTCGTAAATACGGCCGTAAAGCGCGACTGTCGTAAATACGGCCGTAAATAGCGACTGTCGTAAATACGGCCGTAAAGCGCGACTGTCGTAAATACGGCCGTAAAGAGCGACTGCCGTAAATACGGCCGTAAATCGCGACTGTCGTAAATACGGCCGTAAAGCGCGACTGCCGTAAATACGGCCGTAAAGCGCGACTGCCGTAAATACGGCCGTGAAGCGCGACTGCCGTAAATACGGCCGTAAATCGCGACTGCCGTAAATACGGCCGTAAAGCGCGACTGTCGTAAATACGGCCGTAAAGCGCGACTGTCGTAAATACGGCCGTAAAGCGCGACTGTCGTAAATACGGCCGTAAAGCGCGACTGTCGTAAATACGGCCGTAAATAGCGACTGTCGTAAATACGGCCGTAAAGCGCGACTGTCGTAAATACGGCCGTAAAGCGCGACTGTCGTAAATACGGCCGAAAGCGCGACTGTCGTAAATACGGCCGTAAAGCGCGACTGCCGTAAATACGGCCGTAAAGCGCGACTGCCGTAAATACGGCCGTAAATCGCGACTGCCGTAAATACGGCCGTAAAGCGCGACTGTCGTAAATACGGCCGTAAATCGCGACTGCCGTAAATACGGCCGTAAAGCGCGACTGCCGTAAATACGGCCGTAAAGCGCGACTGCCGTAAATACGGCCGTAAATCGCGACTGCCGTAAATACGGCCGTAAAGCGCGACTGTCGTAAATACGGCCGTAAAGCGCGACTGTCGTAAATACGGCCGTAAAGCGCGACTGCCGTAAATACGGCCGTAAAGCGCGACTGCCGTAAATACGGCCGTAAAGCGCGACTGCCGTAAATACGGCCGTAAAGCGCGACTGTCGTAAATACGGCCGTAAAGCGCGACTGCCGTAAATACGGCCGTAAATCGCGACTGCCGTAAATACGGCCGTAAAGCGCGACTGTCGTAAATACGGCCGTAAAGCGCGACTGTCGTAAATACGGCCGTAAAGCGCGACTGTCGTAAATACGGCCGTAAAGCGCGACTGTCGTAAATACGGCCTTTAAAGCGCGACTGCCGTAAATACGGCCGTAAATCGCGACTGTCGTAAATACAGCCGTAAAGCGCGACTGCCGTAAATACGGCCGTAAAGCGCGACTGCCGTAAATACGGCCGTAAAGCGCGACTGCCGTAAATACGGCCGTAAAGCGCGACTGCCGTAAATACGGCCGTAAAGCGCGACTGTCGTAAATACGGCCGTAAAGCGCGACTGTCGTAAATACGACCGTAAATAGCGACTGTCGTAAATACGGCCGTAAAGCGCGACTGTCGTAAATACGGCCGTAAAGCGCGACTGTCGTAAATACGACCGTAAATAGCGACTGTCGTAAATACGGCCGTAAAGCGCGACTGTCGTAAATACGGCCGTAAAGCGCGACTGTCGTAAATACGGCCGTAAAGCGCGACTGCCGTAAATACGGCCGTAAAGCGCGACTGCCGTAAATACGGCCGTAAAGCGCGACTGCCGTAAATACGGCCGTAAAGCGCGACTGCCGTAAATACGGTCGTAAAGCGCGACTGCCGTAAATACGGCCGTAAAGCGCGACTGTCGTAAATACGGCCGTAAAGCGCGACTGCCGTAAATACGGCCGTAAAGCGCGACTGCCGTAAATACGGCCGTAAAGCGCGACTGCCGTAAATACGGCCGTAAAGCGCGACTGTCGTAAATACGGCCGTAAATAGCGACTGTCGTAAATACGGCCGTAAAGCGCGACTGTCGTAAATACGGCCGTAAAGCGCGACTGCCGTAAATACGGCCGTAAAGCGCGACTGCCGTAAATACGGCCGTAAAGCGCGACTGCCGTAAATACGGCCGTAAAGCGCGACTGCCGTAAATACGGTCGTAAAGCGCGACTGCCGTAAATACGGCCGTAAAGGCGCGACTGTCGTAAATACGGCCGTAAAGCGCGACTGCCGTAAATACGGCCGTAAAGCGCGACTGCCGTAAATACGGCCGTAAAGCGCGACTGTCGTAAATACGGCCGTAAAGCGCGACTGTCGTAAATACGGCCGTAAAGCGCGACTGCCGTAAATACGGCCGTAAAGCGCGACTGCCGTAAATACGGCCGTAAAGCGCGACTGCCGTAAATACGGCCGTAAATAGCGACTGTCGTAAATACGGCCGTAAATCGCGACTGTCGTAAATACGGCCGTAAAGCGCGACTGTCGTAAATACGGCCGTAAAGCGCGACTGTCGTAAATACGGCCGTAAAAGCGCGACTGCCGTAAATACGGCCGTAAAGCGCGACTGTCTAATACGGCCGTAAAGCGCGACTGCCGTAAATACGGCCGTAAATCGCGACTGTCGTAAATACGGCCGTAAAGCGCGACTGCCGTAAATACGGCCGTAAAGCGCGACTTGCCGTAAATACGGCCGTAAAGCGCGACTGTCGTAAATACGGCCGTAAAGCGCGACTGTCGTAAATACGGCCGTAAATAGCGACTGTCGTAAGTACGGCCGTAAAGCGCGACTGTCGTAAATACGGCCGTAAATAGCGACTGTCGTAAATACGGCCGTAAAGCGCGACTGCCGTAAATACGGCCGTAAAGCGCGACTGCCGTAAATACGGCCGTAAAGCGCGACAGTCGTAAATACGGCCGTAAATAGCGACTGTCGTAAATACGGCCGTAAAGGCGCGACTGTCGTAAATACGGCCGTAAAGCGCGACTGCCGTAAATACGGCCGTAAAGCGCGACTGTCGTAAATACGGCCGAAAAGCGCGACTGTCGTAAATACGGCCGTAAAGCGCGACTGCCGTAATACGGCCGTAAAGCGCGACTGTCGTAAATACGGCCGTAAAGCGCGACTGCCGTAAATACGGCCGTAAAGCGCGACTGCCGTAAAATACGGCCGTAAAGCGCGACTGTCGTAAATACGGCCGTAAAGCGCGACTGCCGTAAATACGGCCGTAAATCGCGACTGTCGTAAATACGGCCGTAAAGCGCGACTGCCGTAAATACGGCCGTAAAGCGCGACTGCCGTAAATACGGCCGTGAAGCGCGACTGCCGTAAATACGGCCGTAAATCGCGACTGCCGTAAATACGGCCGTAAAGCGCGACTGTCGTAAATACGGCCGTAAAGCGCGACTGTCGTAAATACGGCCGTAAAGCGCGACTGTCGTAAATACGGCCGTAAAGCGCGACTGTCGTAAATACGGCCGTAAATAGCGACTGTCGTAAATAGGCCAAGGCCGTAAAGCGCGACTGTCGTAAATACGGCCGTAAAGCGCGACTGCCGTAAATACGGCCGAAAAGCGCGACTGTCGTAAATACGGCCGTAAAGCGCGACTGCCGTAAATACGGCCGTAAAGCGCGACTGCCGTAAATACGGCCGTAAAGCGCGACTGCCGTAAATACGGCCGTAAAGCGCGACTGCCGTAAATACGGCCGTAAATCGCGACTGCCGTAAATACGGCCGTAAAGCGCGACTGTCGTAAATACGGCCGTAAATCGCGACTGCCGTAAATACGGCCGTAAAGCGCGACTGCCGTAAATACGGCCGTAAAGCGCGACTGCCGTAAATACGGCCGTAAATCGCGACTGCCGTAAATACGGCCGTAAAGCGCGACTGTCGTAAATACGGCCGTAAAGCGCGACTGTCGTAAATACGGCCGTAAAGCGCGACTGCCGTAAATACGGCCGTAAAGCGCGACTGCCGTAAATACGGCCGTAAAGCGCGACTGCCGTAAATACGGCCGTAAAGCGCGACTGTCGTAAATACGGCCGTAAAGCGCGACTGCCGTAATACGGCCGTAAATCGCGACTGCCGTAAATACGGCCGTAAAGCGCGACTGTCGTAAATACGGCCGTAAAGCGCGACTGTCGTAATACGGCCGTAAAGCGCGACTGTCGTAAATATGGCCGCTAATAGCGACTGTCGTAAATACGGCCGTAAAGCGCGACTGTCGTAAATATGGCCGCTAATAGCGACTGTCGTAAATACGGCCGTAAAGCGCGACTGCCGTAAATACGGCCGTAAAGCGCGACTGCCGTAAATACGGCCGTAAATCGCGACTGCCGTAAATACGGCCGTAAAGCGCGACTGTCGTAAATACGGCCGTAAATCGCGACTGCCGTAAATACGGCCGTAAAGCGCGACTGCCGTAATACGGCCGTAAAGCGCGACTGCCGTAAATACGGCCGTAAATCGCGACTGCCGTAATACGGCCGTAAAGCGCGACTGTCGTAAATACGGCCGTAAAGCGCGACTGTCGTAAATACGGCCGTAAAGCGCGACTGCCGTAAATACGGCCGTAAAGCGCGACTGCCGTAAATACGGCCGTAAAGCGCGACTGCCGTAAATACGGCCGTAAAGCGCGACTGTCGTAAATACGGCCGTAAAGCGCGACTGCCGTAAATACGGCCGTAAATCGCGACTGCGTAAATACGGCCGTAAAGCGCGACTGTCGTAAATACGGCCGTAAAGCGCGACTGTCGTAAATACGGCCGTAAAGCGCGACTGTCGTAAATACGGCCTTAAAGCGCGACTGCCGTAAATACGGCCGTAAATCGCGACTGTCGTAAATACGGCCGTAAAGCGCGACTGCCGTAAATACGGCCGTAAAGCGCGACTGCCGTAAATACGGCCGTAAAGCGCGACTGCCGTAAATACGGCCGTAAAGCGCGACTGTCGTAAATACGGCCGTAAAGCGCGACTGTCGTAAATACGACCGTAAATAGCGACTGTCGTAAATACGGCCGTAAAGCGCGACTGTCGTAAATACGGCCGTAAAGCGCGACTGCCGTAAATACGGCCGTTAAGCGCGACTGTCGTAAATACGGCCGTAAAGCGCGACTGTCGTAAATACGGCCGTAAAGCGCGACTGCCGTAAATACGGCCGTAAAGCGCGACTGCCGTAAATACGGCCGTAAAGCGCGACTGCCGTAAATACGGCCGTAAAGCGCGACTGCCGTAAATACGGCCGTAAAGCGCGACTGCCGTAAATACGGCCGTAAAGCGCGACTGTCGTAAATACGGCCGTAAAGCGCGACTGCCGTAAATACGGCCGTAAAGCGCGACTGCCGTAAATACGGCCGTAAAGCGCGACTGCCGTAAATACGGCCGTAAAGCGCGACTGCCGTAAATACGGCCGTAAAGCGCGACTGTCGTAAATACGGCCGTAAATAGCGACTGTCGTAAATACGGCCGTAAAGCGCGACTGTCGTAAATACGGCCGTAAAGCGCGACTGTCGTAAATACGGCCGTAAAGCGCGACTGTCGTAAATACGGCCGTAAAGCGCGACTGTCGTAAATACGGCCGTAAATCGCGACTGTCGTAAATACGGCCGTAAAGCGCGACTGTCGTAAATACGGCCGTAAAGCGCGACTGCCGTAAATACGGCCGTAAAGCGCGACTGTCGTAAATACGGCCGTAAAGCGCGACTGCCGTAAATACGGCCGTAAATCGCGACTGTCGTAAATACGGCCGTAAAGCGCGACTGCCGTAAATACGGCCGTAAAGCGCGACTGCCGTAAATACGGCCGAAAGCGCGACTGTCGTAAATACGGCCGTAAAGCGCGACTGTCGTAAATACGGCCGTAAATAGCGACTGTCGTAAGTACGGCCGTAAAGCGCGACTGTCGTAAATACGGCCGTAAATAGCGACTGTCGTAAATACGGCCGTAAAGCGCGACTGCCGTAAATACGGCCGTAAAGCGCGACTGCCGTAAATACGGCCGTAAAGCGCGACTGTCGTAAATACGGCCGTAAATAGCGACTGTCGTAAATACGGCCGTAAAGCGCGACTGTCGTAAATACGGCCGTAAAGCGCGACTGCCGTAAATACGGCCGTAAAGCGCGACTGTCGTAAATACGGCCGAAAAGCGCGACTGTCGTAAATACGGCCGTAAAGCGCGACTGCCGTAAATACGGCCGTAAAGCGCGACTGTCGTAAATACGGCCGTAAAGCGCGACTGCCGTAAATACGGCCGTAAAGCGCGACTGCCGTAAATACGGCCGTAAAGCGCGACTGCCGTAAATACGGCCGTAAAGCGCGACTGTCGTTAATACGGCCGTAAAAAGCGACTGTCGTAAATACGGCCGTAAAGCGCGACTGTCGTAAATACGGCCGTAAATAGCGACTGTCGTAAATACGGCCGTAAAGCGCGACTGTCGTAAATACGGCCGTAAAGCGCGACTGCCGTAAATACGGCCGTAAAGCACGACTGTCGTAAATACGGCCGTAAAGCGCGACTGCCGTAAATACGGCCGTAAAGCGCGACTGCCGTAAATACGGCCGTAAAGCGCGACTGTCGTAAATACGGCCGTAAAGCGCGACTGTCGTAAATACGGCCGTAAAGCGCGACTGCCGTAAATACGGCCGTAAAGCGCGACTGTCGTAAAGGTGCCGTAAAGCGCGACTGCCGTAAATACGGCCGTAAAGCGCGACTGTCGTAAATACGGCCGTAAAGCGCGACTGTCGTAAATACGGCCGTAAAGCGCGACTGTCGTAAATACGGCCGTAAAGCGCGACTGCCGTAAATACGGCCGTAAGCGCGACTGTCGTAAATACGGCCGTAAAGCGCGACTGTCGTAAATACGGCCGTAAAGCGCGACTGCCGTAAATACGGCCGTAAAGCGCGACTGCCGTAAATACGGCCGTAAAGCGCGACTGCCGTAAATACGGCCGTAAATAGCGACTGTCGTAAATACGGCCGTAAAGCGCGACTGTCGTAAATATGGCCGCTAATAGCGACTGTCGTAAATACGGCCGTAAAGCGCGACTGTCGTAAATACGGCCGTAAAGCGCGACTGCCGTAAATACGGCCGTAAAGCGCGACTGCCGTAAATACGGCCGTAAAGCGCGACTGTCGTAAATACGGCCGTAAAGCGCGACTGTCGTAAATACGGCCGTAAAGCGCGACTGCCGTAAATACGGCCGTAAAGCGCGACTGTCGTAAATACGGCCGTAAAGCGCGACTGTCGTAAATACGGCCGTAAATAGCGACTGTCGTAAATACGGCCGTAAAGCGCGACTGTCGTAAATACGGCCGTAAAGCGCGACTGCCGTAAATACGGCCGTAAAGCGCGACTGTCGTAAATACGGCCGTAAAGCGCGACTGCCGTAAATACGGCCGTAAATAGCGACTGTCGTAAATACGGCCGTAAAGCGCGACTGTCGTAAATACGGCCGTAAAGCGCGACTGTCGTAAATACGGCCGTAAAGCGCGACTGCCGTAAATACGGCCGTAAAGCGCGACTGTCGTAAATACGGCCGTAAAGCGCGACTGCCGTAAATACGGCCGTAAAGCGCGACTGCCGTAAATACGGCCGTAAAGCGCGACTGCCGTAAATACGGCCGTAAAGCGCGACTGCCGTAAATACGGCCGTAAAGCGCGACTGCCGTAAATACGGCCGTAAATAGCGACTGTCGTAAATACGGCCGTAAAGCGCGACTGCCGTAAATACGGCCGTAAAGCGCGACTGTCGTAAATACGGCCGTAAAGCGCGACTGCCGTAAATACGGCCGTAAAGCGCGACTGCCGTAAATACGGCCGTAAAGCGCGACTGCCGTAAATACGGCCGTAAAGCGCGACTGCCGTAAATACGGCCGTAAAGCGCGACTGCCGTAAATACGGCCGTAAATCGCGACTGCCGTAAATACGGCCGTAAAGCGCGACTGCCTTAAATACGGCCGTAAAGCGCGACTGTCGTAAATACGGCCGTAAAGCGCGACTGTCGTAAATACGGCCGTAAATCGCGACTGTCGTAAATACGGCCGTAAAGCGCGACTGTCGTAAATACGGCCGTAAAGCGCGACTGCCGTAAATACGGCCGTAAAGCGCGACTGTCGTAAATACGGCCGTAAAGCGCGACTGCCGTAAATACGGCCGTAAAGCGCGACTGTCGTAAATACGGCCGTAAAGCGCGACTGCCGTAAATACGGCCGTAAAGCGCGACTGCCGTAAATACGGCCGTAAAGCGCGACTGTCGTAAATACGGCCGTAATAGCGACTGTCGTAAGTACGGCCGTAAAGCGCGACTGTCGTAAATACGGCCGTAAATAGCGACTGTCGTAAATACGGCCGTAAAGCGCGACTGCCTTAAATACGGCCGTAAAGCGCGACTGCCGTAAATACGGCCGTAAAGCGCGACTGTCGTAAATACGGCCGTAAATAGCGACTGTCGTAAATACGGCCGTAAAGCGCGACTGTCGTAAATACGGCCGTAAAGCGCGACTGCCGTAAATACGGCCGTAAAGCGCGACTGTCGTAAATACGGCCGAAAAGCGCGACTGCCGTAAATACGGCCGTAAAGCGCGACTGCCGTAAATACGGCCGTAAAGCGCGACTGCCGTAAATACGGCCGTAAAGCGCGACTGCCGTAAATACGGCCGTAAAGCGCGACTGTCGTAAATACGGCCGTAAAGCGCGACTGCCGTAAATACGCCGTAAGCGCGACTGCCGTAAATACGGCCGTAAAGCGCGACTGTCGTAAATACGGCCGTAAAGCGCGACTGTCGTAAATACGGCCGTAAAAAGCGACTGACGTAAATACGGCCGAAAAGCGCGACTGTCGTAAATACGGCCGTAAAGCTCGACTGCCGTAAATACGGCCGTAAAGCGCGACTGTCGTAAATACGGCCGTAAAGCGCGACTGTCGTAAAAGGTGCCGTAAAGCGCGACTGTCGTAAATACGGCCGTAAAGCGCGACTGTCGTAAATACGGCCGTAAATCGCGACTGTCGTAAATACGGCCGTAAAGCGCGACTGCCGTAAATACGGCCGTAAAGCGCGACTGTCGTAAATACGGCCGTAAAGCGCGACTGCCGTAAATACGGCCGTAAAGCGCGACTGTCGTAAATACGGCCGTAAAGCGCGACTGCCGTAAATACGGCCGTAAAGGCGCGACTGCCGTAAATACGGCCGTAAAGCGCGACTGCCGTAAATACGGCCGTAAAGCGCGACTGCCGTAAATACGGCCGTAAAGCGCGACTGTCGTAAATACGGCCGTAAATAGCGACTGTCGTAAATACGGCCGTAAAGCGCGACTGTCGTAAATACGGCCGTAAAGCGCGACTGCCGTAAATACGGCCGTAAAGCGCGACTGTCGTAAATACGGCCGTAAAGCGCGACTGCCGTAAATACGGCCGTAAATCGCGACTGTCGTAATACGGCCGTAAAGCGCGACTGCCGTAAATACGGCCGTAAAGCGCGACTGCCGTAAATACGGCCGTAAAGCGCGACTGTCGTAAATACGGCCGTAAAGCGCGACTGTCGTAAATACGGCCGTAAATAGCGACTGTCGTAAGTACGGCCGTAAAGCGCGACTGTCGTAAATACGGCCGTAAATAGCGACTGTCGTAAATACGGCCGTAAAGGCGCGACTGCCGTAAATACGGCCGTAAAGCGCGACTGCCGTAAATACGGCCGTAAAGCGCGACTGTCGTAAATACGGCCGTAAATAGCGACTGTCGTAAATACGGCCGTAAAGCGCGACTGTCGTAAATACGGCCGTAAAGCGCGACTGCCGTAAATACGGCCGTAAAGCGCGACTGTCGTAAATACGGCCGAAAAGCGCGACTGTCGTAAATACGGCCGTAAAGCGCGACTGCCGTAAATACGGCCGTAAAGCGCGACTGTCGTAAATACGGCCGTAAAGCGCGACTGCCGTAAATACGGCCGTAAAGCGCGACTGCCGTAAATACGGCCGTAAAGCGCGACTGTCGTAAATACGGCCGTAAAGCGCGACTGCCGTAAATACGGCCGTAAATCGCGACTGTCGTAAATACGGCCGTAAAGCGCGACTGCCGTAAATACGGCCGTAAAGCGCGACTGCCGTAAATACGGCCGTGAAGCGCGACTGCCGTAAATACGGCCGTAAATCGCGACTGCCGTAAATACGGCCGTAAAGCGCGACTGTCGTAAATACGGCCGTAAGCGCGACTGTCGTAAATACGGCCGTAAAGCGCGACTGTCGTAAATACGGCCGTAAATAGCGACTGTCGTAAATACGGCCGTAAAGCGCGACTGTCGTAAATACGGCCGTAAAGCGCGACTGCCGTAAATACGGCCGAAAAGCGCGACTGTCGTAAATACGGCCGTAAAGCGCGACTGCCGTAAATACGGCCGTAAAGCGCGACTGCCCGTAAATACGGCCGTAAATCGCGACTGCCGTAAATACGGCCGTAAAGCGCGACTGTCGTAAATACGGCCGTAAATCGCGACTGCCATAAATACGGCCGTAAAGCGCGACTGCCGTAAATACGGCCGTAAAGCGCGACTGCCGTAAATACGGCCGTAAATCGCGACTGCCGTAAATACGGCCGTAAAGCGCGACTGTCGTAAATACGGCCGTAAAGCGCGACTGTCGTAAATACGGCCGTAAAGCGCGACTGCCGTAAATACGGCCGTAAAGCGCGACTGCCGTAAATACGGCCGTAAAGCGCGACTGTCGTAAATACGGGCCGTAAAGCGCGACTGCCGTAAATACGGCCGTAAATCGCGACTGCCGTAAATACGGCCGTAAAGCGCGACTGTCGTAAATACGGCCGTAAAGCGCGACTGTCGTAAATACGGCCGTAAAGCGCGACTGTCGTAAATACGGCCGTAAAGCGCGACTGTCGTAAATACGGCCTTTAAAGCGCGACTGCCGTAAATACGGCCGTAAATCGCGACTGTCGTAAATACGGCCGTAAAAGCGCGACTGCCGTAAATACGGCCGTAAAGCGCGACTGCCGTAAATACGGCCGTAAAGCGCGACTGCCGTAAATACGGCCGTAAAGCGCGACTGTCGTAAATACGGCCGTAAAGCGCGACTGTCGTAAATACGACCGTAAATAGCGACTGTCGTAAATACGGCCGTAAAGCGCGACTGTCGTAAATACGGCCGTAAAGCGCGACTGCCGTAAATACGGCCGTTAAGCGCGACTGTCGTAAATACGGCCGTAAAGCGCGACTGTCGTAAATACGGCCGTAAAGCGCGACTGTCGTAAATACGGCCGTAAAGCGCGACTGCCGTAAATACGGCCGTAAAGCGCGACTGCCGTAAATACGGCCGTAAAGCGCGACTGCCGTAAATACGGCCGTAAAGCGCGACTGCCGTAAATACGGCCGTAAAGCGCGACTGTCGTAAATACGGCCGTAAAGCGCGACTGTCGTAAATACGGCCGTAAAGCGCGACTGTCGTAAATACGGCCGTAAAGCGCGACTGCCGTAAATACGGCCGTAAAGCGCGACTGCCGTAAATACGGCCGTAAATCGCGACTGCCGTAAATACGGCCGTAAAGCGCGACTGTCGTAAATACGGCCGTAAAGCGCGACTGTCGTAAATACGGCCGTAAAGCGCGACTGTCGTAAATACGGCCGTAAAGCGCGACTGTCGTAAATACGGCCTTAAAGCGCGACTGCCGTAAATACGGCCGTAAATCGCGACTGTCGTAAATACAGCCGTAAAGCGCGACTGCCGTAAATACGGCCGTAAAGCGCGACTGCCGTAAATACGGCCGTAAAGCGCGACTGCCGTAAATACGGCCGTAAAGCGCGACTGTCGTAAATACGGCCGTAAAGCGCGACTGTCGTAAATACGACCGTAAATAGCGACTGTCGTAAATACGGCCGTAAAGCGCGACTGTCGTAAATACGGCCGTAAAGCGCGACTGCCGTAAATACGGCCGTTAAGCGCGACTGTCGTAAATACGGCCGTAAAGCGCGACTGTCGTAAATACGGCCGTAAAAAGCGACTGCCGTAAATACGGCCGTAAAGCGCGACTGCCGTAAATACGGCCGTAAAGCGCGACTGTCGTAAATACGGCCGTAAAAGCGACTGTCGTAAATACGGCCGTAAAGCGCGACTGTCGTAAATACGGCCGTAAATAGCGACTGTCGTAAATACGGCCGTAAAGCGCGACTGTCGTAAATACGGCCGTAAAGCGCGACTGCCGTAAATACGGCCGTAAAGCGCGACTGTCGTAAATACGGCCGTAAAGCGCGACTGTCGTAAAAGGTGCCGTAAAGCGCGACTGCCGTAAATACGGCCGTAAATCGCGACTGTCGTAAATACGGCCGTAAAGCGCGACTGCCGTAAATACGGCCGTAAAGCGCGACTGTCGTAAATACGGCCGTAAAGCGCGACTGCCGTAAATACGGCCGTAAAGCGCGACTGTCGTAAATACGGCCGTAAAGCGCGACTGTCGTAAATACGGCCGTAAAGCGCGACTGCCGTAAATACGGCCGTAAAGCGCGACTGCCGTAAATACGGCCGTAAAGCGCGACTGCCGTAAATACGGCCGTAAATAGCGACTGTCGTAAATACGGCCGTAAAGCGCGACTGTCGTAAATATGGCCGCTAATAGCGACTGTCGTAAATACGGCCGTAAAGCGCGACTGTCGTAAATACGGCCGTAAAGCGCGACTGCCGTAAATACGCCGTAAAGCGCGACTGCCGTAAATACGGCCGTAAAGCGCGACTGTCGTAAATACGGCCGTAAAGCGCGACTGTCGTAAATACGGCCGTAAAGCGCGACTGCCGTAAATACGGCCGTAAAGCGCGACTGTCGTAAATACGGCCGTAAAGCGCGACTGTCGTAAATACGGCCGTAAATAGCGACTGTCGTAAATACGGCCGTAAAGCGCGACTGTCGTAAATACGGCCGTAAAGCGCGACTGCCGTAAATACGGCCGTAAAGCGCGACTGTCGTAAATACGGCCGTAAAGCGCGACTGCCGTAAATACGGCCGTAAATAGCGACTGTCGTAAATACGGCCGTAAAGCGCGACTGTCGTAAATACGGCCGTAAATAGCGACTGTCGTAAATACGGCCGTAAAGCGCGACTGTCGTAAATACGGCCGTAAAGCGCGACTGCCGTAAATACGGCCGTAAAGCGCGACTGCCGTAAATACGGCCGTAATCGCGACTGCCGTAAATACGGCCGTAAAGCGCGACTGCCGTAAATACGGCCGTAAAGCGCGACTGCCGTAAATACGGCCGTAAAGCGCGACTGCCGTAAATACGGCCGTAAAGCGCGACTGCCGTAAATACGGCCGTAAAGCGCGACTGCCGTAAATACGGCCGTAAAGCGCGACTGTCGTAAATACGGCCGTAAAAGCGACTGCCGTAATACGGCCGTAAATCGCGACTGTCGTAAATACGGCCGTAAAGCGCGACTGTCGTAAATACGGCCGTAAAGCGCGACTGTCGTAATACGGCCGTAAAGCGCGACTGTCGTAAATACGGCCGTAAAGCGCGACTGCCGTAAATACGGCCGTAAAGCGCGACTGTCGTAAATACGGCCGTAAATCGCGACTGCCGTAAATACGGCCGTAAAGCGCGACTGCCGTAAATACGGCCGTAAAGCGCGACTGCCGTAAATACGGCCGTAAAGCGCGACTGCCGTAAATACGGCCGTAAAGCGCGACTGCCGTAAATACGGCCGTAAATCGCGACTGTCGTAAATACGGCCGTAAAGCGCGACTGCGTAAATACGGCCGTAAAAGCGCGACTGCCGTAAATACGGCCGTAAATCGCGACTGCCGTAAATACGGCCGTAAAGCGCGACTGTCGTAAATACGGCCGTAAAGCGCGACTGTCGTAAATACGGCCGTAAAGCGCGACTGCCGTAAATACGGCCGTAAAGCGCGACTGCCGTAAATACGGCCGTAAAGCGCGACTGTCGTAAATACGGCCGTAAAGCGCGACTGTCGTAAATACGGCCGTAAAGCGCGACTGTCGTAAATACGGCCGTAAAGCGCGACTGCCGTAAATACGGCCGTAAAGCGCGACTGTCGTAAATACGGCCGTAAAGCGCGACTGTCGTAAATACGGCCGTAAAGCGCGACTGCCGTAAATACGGCCGTAAATCGCGACTGCCGTAAATACGGCCGTAAAGCGCGACTGTCGTAAATACGGCCGTAAAGCGCGACTGTCGTAAATACGGCCGTAAAGCGCGACTGTCGTAAATACGGCCGTAAAGCGCGACTGCCGTAAATACGGCCGTAAATCGCGACTGTCGTAAATACGGCCGTAAAGCGCGACTGCCGTAAATACGGCCGTAAAGCGCGACTGTCGTAAATACGGCCGTAAAGCGCGACTGTCGTAAATACGGCCTTAAATAGCGACTGTCGTAAATACGGCCGTAAAGCGCGACTGTCGTAAATACGGCCGTAAAGAGCGACTGCCGTAAATACGGCCGTAAATCGCGACTGTCGTAAATACGGCCGTAAAGCGCGACTGCCGTAAATACGGCCGTAAAGCGCGACTGCCGTAAATACGGCCGTAAAGCGCGACTGCCGTAAATACGGCCGTAAATCGCGACTGCCGTAAATACGGCCGTAAGCGCGACTGTCGTAAATACGGCCGTAAAGCGCGACTGTCGTAAATACGGCCGTAAAGCGCGACTGTCGTAAATACGGCCGTAAAGCGCGACTGTCGTAAATACGGCCGTAAATAGCGACTGTCGTAAATACGGCCGTAAAGCGCGACTGTCGTAAATACGGCCGTAAAGCGCGACTGTCGTAAATACGGCCGAAAAGCGCGACTGTCGTAAATACGGCCGTAAAGCGCGACTGCCGTAAATACGGCCGTAAAGCGCGACTGCCGTAAATACGGCCGTAAATCGCGACTGCCGTAAATACGGCCGTAAAGCGCGACTGTCGTAAATACGGCCGTAAAGCGCGACTGTCGTAAATACGGCCGTAAAGCGCGACTGCCGTAAATACGGCCGTAAAGCGCGACTGCCGTAAATACGGCCGTAAAGCGCGACTGTCGTAAATACGGCCGTAAAGCGCGACTGCCGTAAATACGGCCGTAAATCGCGACTGCCGTAAATACGGCCGTAAAGCGCGACTGTCGTAAATACGGCCGTAAAGCGCGACTGTCGTAAATACGGCCGTAAAGCGCGACTGTCGTAAATACGGCCGTAAAGCGCGACTGTCGTAAATACGGCCTTAAAGCGCGACTGCCGTAAATACGGCCGTAAATCGCGACTGTCGTAAATACGGCCGTAAAGCGCGACTGCCGTAAATACGGCCGTAAAGCGCGACTGCCGTAAATACGGCCGTAAAGCGCGACTGCCGTAAATACGGCCGTAAAGCGCGACTGTCGTAAATACGGCCGTAAAGCGCGACTGTCGTAAATACGACCGTAAATAGCGACTGTCGTAAATACGGCCGTAAAGCGCGACTGTCGTAAATACGGCCGTAAAGCGCGACTGCCGTAAATACGGCCGTTAAGCGCGACTGTCGTAAATACGGCCGTAAAGCGCGACTGTCGTAAATACGGCCGTAAAGCGCGACTGTCGTAAATACGGCCGTAAAGCGCGACTGCCGTAAATACGGCCGTAAAGCGCGACTGCCGTAAATACGGCCGTAAAGCGCGACTGCCGTAAATACGGCCGTAAAGCGCGACTGCCGTAAATACGGCCGTAAAGCGCGACTGTCGTAAATACGGCCGTAAAGCGCGACTGTCGTAAATACGGCCGTAAAGCGCGACTGTCGTAAATACGGCCGTAAAGCGCGACTGCCGTAAATACGGCCGTAAAGCGCGACTGCCGTAAATACGGCCGTAAATCGCGACTGCCGTAAATACGGCCGTAAAGCGCGACTGTCGTAAATACGGCCGTAAAGCGCGACTGTCGTAAATACGGCCGTAAAGCGCGACTGTCGTAAATACGGCCGTAAAGCGCGACTGTCGTAATACGCCTTAAAGCGCGACTGCCGTAAATACGGCCGTAAATCGCGACTGTCGTAAATACAGCCGTAAAGCGCGACTGCCGTAAATACGGCCGTAAAGCGCGACTGCCGTAAATACGGCCGTAAAGCGCGACTGCCGTAAATACGGCCGTAAAGCGCGACTGTCGTAAATACGGCCGTAAAGCGCGACTGTCGTAAATACGACCGTAAATAGCGACTGTCGTAAATACGGCCGTAAAGCGCGACTGTCGTAAATACGGCCGTAAAGCGCGACTGCCGTAAATACGGCCGTTAAGCGGCGACTGTCGTAAATACGGCCGTAAAGCGCGACTGTCGTAAATACGGCCGTAAAAAGCGACTGCCGTAAATACGGCCGTAAAGCGCGACTGCCGTAAATACGGCCGTAAAGCGCGACTGTCGTAAATACGGCCGTAAAAGCGACTGTCGTAAATACGGCCGTAAAGCGCGACTGTCGTAAATACGGCCGTAAATAGCGACTGTCGTAAATACGGCCGTAAAGCGCGACTGTCGTAATACGGCCGTAAAGCGCGACTGCGTAAATACGGCCGTAAAGCGCGACTGTCGTAAATACGGCCGTAAAGCGCGACTGTCGTAAAGAGGTGCCGTAAAGCGCGACTGCCGTATTAAATCGCGACTGTCGTAATACGGCCGTAAAGCGCGACTGCCGTAAATACGGCCGTAAAGCGCGACTGTCGTAAATACGGCCGTAAAGCGCGACTGCCGTAAATACGGCCGTAAAGCGCGACTGTCGTAAATACGGCCGTAAAGCGCGACTGTCGTAAATACGGCCGTAAAGCGCGACTGCCGTAAATACGGCCGTAAGCGCGACTGCCGTAAATACGGCCGTAAAGCGCGACTGCCGTAAATACGGCCGTAAACTAGCGACTGTCGTAAATACGGCCGTAAAGCGCGACTGTCGTAAATATGGCCGCTAATAGCGACTGTCGTAAATACGGCCGTAAAGCGCGACTGTCGTAAATACGGCCGTAAAGCGCGACTGCGTAAATACGGCCGTAAAGCGCGACTGCCGTAAATACGGCCGTAAAGCGCGACTGTCGTAAATACGGCCGTAAAGCGCGACTGTCGTAAATACGGCCGTAAAGCGCGACTGCCGTAAATACGGCCGTAAAGCGCGACTGTCGTAAATACGGCCGTAAAGCGCGACTGTCGTAAATACGGCCGTAAATAGCGACTGTCGTAAATACGGCCGTAAAGCGCGACTGTCGTAAATACGGCCGTAAAGCGCGACTGCCGTAAATACGGCCGTAAAGCGCGACTGTCGTAAATACGGCCGTAAAGCGCGACTGCCGTAAATACGGCCGTAAATAGCGACTGTCGTAAATACGGCCGTAAAGCGCGACTGTCGTAAATACGGCCGTAAATAGCGACTGTCGTAAATACGGCCGTAAAGCGCGACTGTCGTAAATACGGCCGTAAAGCGCGACTGCCGTAAATACGGCCGGTAAAGCGCGACTGCCGTAAATACGGCCGTAAATCGCGACTGCCGTAAATACGGCCGTAAAGCGCGACTGCCGTAAATACGGCCGTAAAGCGCGACTGCCGTAAATACGGCCGTAAAGCGCGACTGCCGTAAATACGGCCGTAAAGCGCGACTGCGTAAATACGGCCGTAAAGCGCGACTGCCCGTAAATACGGCCGTAAAGCGCGACTGTCGTAAATACGGCCGTAAAAAGCGACTGCCGTAAATACGGCCGTAAATCGCGACTGTCGTAAATACGGCCGTAAAGCGCGACTGTCGTAAATACGGCCGTAAAGCGCGACTGTCGTAAATACGGCCTAAAAGCGCGACTGTCGTAAATACGGCCGTAAAGCGCGACTGCCGTAAATACGGCCGTAAAGCGCGACTGTCGTAAATACGGCCGTAAATCGCGACTGCCGTAAATACGGCCGTAAAGCGCGACTGCCGTAAATACGGCCGTAAAGCGCGACTGCCGTAAATACGGCCGTTAAAGCGCGACTGCCGTAAATACGGCCGTAAAGCGCGACCTGCCGTAAATACGGCCGTAAATCGCGACTGTCGTAAATACGGCCGTAAAGCGCGACTGCCGTAAATACGGCCGTAAAGCGCGACTGCCGTAAATACGGCCGTAAATCGCGACTGCCGTAAATACGGCCGTAAAGCGCGACTGTCGTAAATACGGCCGTAAAGCGCGACTGTCGTAAATACGGCCGTAAAGCGCGACTGCCGTAAATACGGCCGTAAAGCGCGACTGCCGTAAATACGGCCGTAAAGCGCGACTGTCGTAAATACGGCCGTAAAGCGCGACTGTCGTAAATACGGCCGTAAAGCGCGACTGTCGTAAATACGGCCGTAAAGCGCGACTGCCGTAAATACGGCCGTAAAGCGCGACTGTCGTAAATACGGCCGTAAAGCGCGACTGTCGTAAATACGGCCGTAAAGCGCGACTTGCCGTAAATACGGCCGTAAATCGCGACTGCCGTAAATACGGCCGTAAAGCGCGACTGTCGTAAATACGGCCGTAAAGCGCGACTGTCGTAAATACGGCCGTAAAGCGCGACTGTCGTAAATACGGCCGTAAAGCGCGACTGCCGTAAATACGGCCGTAAATCGCGACTGTCGTAAATACGGCCGTAAAGCGCGACTGCCGTAAATACGGCCGTAAAGCGCGACTGTCGTAAATACGGCCGTAAAGCGCGACTGTCGTAAATACGGCCTTAAATAGCGACTGTCGTAAATACGCCGTAAAGCGCGACTGTCGTAAATACGGCCGTAAAGAGCGACTGCCGTAAATACGGCCGTAAATCGCGACTGTCGTAAATACGGCCGTAAAGCGCGACTGCCGTAAATACGGCCGTTAAAGCGCGACTGCCGTAAATACGGCCGTGAAGCGCGACTGCCGTAAATACGGCCGTAAATCGCGACTGCCGTAAATACGGCCGTAAAGCGCGACTGTCGTAAATACGGCCGTAAAGCGCGACTGTCGTAAATACGGCCCGTAAAGCGCGACTGTCGTAAATACGGCCGTAAAGCGCGACTGTCGTAAATACGGCCGTAAATAGCGACTGTCGTAAATACGGCCGTAAAGCGCGACTGTCGTAAATACGGCCGTAAAGCGCGACTGTCGTAAATACGGCCGAAAAGCGCGACTGTCGTAAATACGGCCGTAAAGCGCGACTGCCGTAAATACGGCCGTAAAGCGCGACTGCCGTAAATACGGCCGTAAATCGCGACTGCCGTAAATACGGCCGTAAAGCGCGACTGTCGTAAATACGGCCTTCGTAAATACGGCCGTAAATCGCGACTGCCGTAAATACGGCCGTAAAGCGCGACTGCCGTAAATACGGCCGTAAAGCGCGACTGCCGTAAATACGGCCGTAAATCGCGACTGCCGTAAATACGGCCGTAAAGCGCGACTGTCGTAAATACGGCCGTAAGCGCGACTGTCGTAAATACGGCCGTAAAGCGCGACTGCCGTAAATACGGCCGTAAAGCGCGACTGCCGTAAATACGGCCGTAAAGCGCGACTGCCGTAAATACGGCCGTAAAGCGCGACTGCCGTAAATACGGCCGTAAATCGCGACTGCCGTAAATACGGCCGTAAAGCGCGACTGTCGTAAATACGGCCGTAAAGCGCGACTGTCGTAAATACGGCCGTAAAGCGCGACTGTCGTAAATACGGCCGTAAAGCGCGACTGTCGTAAATACGGCCTTAAAGCGCGACTGCCGTAAATACGGCCGTAAATCGCGACTGTCGTAAATACAGCCGTAAAGCGCGACTGCCGTAAATACGGCCGTAAAGCGCGACTGCGTAAATACGGCCGTAAAGCGCGACTGCCGTAAATACGGCCGTAAAGCGCGACTGTCGTAAATACGGCCGTAAAGCGCGACTGTCGTAAATACGACCGTAAATAGCGACTGTCGTAAATACGGCCGTAAAGCGCGACTGTCGTAAATACGGCCGTAAAGCGCGACTGCCGTAAATACGGCCGTAAGCGCGACTGTCGTAAATACGGCCGTAAAGCGCGACTGTCGTAATACGGCCGTAAAGCGCGACTGTCGTAAATACGGCCGTAAAGCGCGACTGCCGTAAATACGGCCGTAAAGCGCGACTGCCGTAAATACGGCCGTAAAGCGCGACTGCCGTAAATACGGCCGTAAAGCGCGACTGCCGTAAATACGGCCGTAAAGCGCGACTGTCGTAAATACGGCGTAAAGCGCGACTGCCGTAAATACGGCCGTAAGCGCGACTGCGTAAATACGGCCGTAAAGCGCGACTGCCGTAAATACGGCCGTAAAGCGCGACTGCCGTAAATACGGCCGTAAAGCGCGACTGTCGTAAATACGGCCGTAAAGCGCGACTGTCGTAAATACGGCCGTAAAGCGCGACTGTCGTAAATACGGCCGTAAAGCGCGACTGTCGTAAATACGGCCGTAAAGCGCGACTGTCGTAAATACGGCCGTAAATCGCGACTGTCGTAAATACGGCCGTAAAGCGCGACTGTCGTAAATACGGCCGTAAAGCGCGACTGTCGTAAATACGGCCGTAAAGCGCGACTGCGTAAATACGGCCGTAAAGCGCGACTGTCGTAAATACGGCCGTAAAGCGCGACTGCCGTAAATACGGCCGTAAATCGCGACTGTCGTAAATACGGCCGTAAAGCGCGACTGCCGTAAATACGGCCGTAAAGCGCGACTGCCGTAAATACGGCCGTAAAGCGCGACTGTCGTAAATACGGCCGTAAAGCGCGACTGTCGTAAATACGGCCGTAAATAGCGACTGCGTAAGTACGGCCGTAAAGCGCGACTGTCGTAAATACGGCCGTAAATAGCGACTGTCGTAAATACGGCCGTAAAGCGCGACTGCCGTAAATACGGCCGTAAAGCGCGACTGCCGTAAATACGGCCGTAAAGCGCGACTGTCGTAAATACGGCCGTAAATAGCGACTGTCGTAAATACGGCCGTAAAGCGCGACTGTCGTAAATACGGCCGTAAAGCGCGACTGCCGTAAATACGGCCGTAAAGCGCGGACTGTCGTAAATACGGCCGAAAAAGCGCGACTGTCGTAAATACGGCCGTAAAGCGCGACTGCCGTAAATACGGCCGTAAAGCGCGACTGTCGTAAATTCGGCCGTAAAGCGCGACTGCCGTAAATACGGCCGTAAAGCGCGACTGTCGTAAATACGGCCGTAAAGCGCGACTGCCGTAAATACGGCCGTAAATCGCGACTGTCGTAAATACGGCCGTAAAGCGCGACTGCCGTAAATACGGCCGTAAAGCGCGACTGCCGTAAATACGGCCGTGAAGCGCGACTGCCGTAAATACGGCCGTAAATCGCGACTGCCGTAAATACGGCCGTAAAGCGCGACTGTCGTAAATACGGCCGTAAAGCGCGACTGTCGTAAATACGGCCGTAAAGCGCGACTGTCGTAAATACGGCCGTAAAGCGCGACTGTCGTAAATACGGCCGTAAATAGCGACTGTCGTAAATACGGCCGTAAAGCGCGACTGTCGTAAATACGGCCGTAAAGCGCGACTGCCGTAAATACGGCCGAAAAGCGCGACTGTCGTAAATACGGCCGTAAAGCGCGACTGCCGTAAATACGGCCGTAAAGCGCGACTGCCGTAAATACGGCCGTAAATCGCGACTGCCGTAAATACGGCCGTAAAGCGCGACTGTCGTAAATACGGCCGTAAATCGCGACTGCCGTAAATACGGCCGTAAAGCGCGACTGCCGTAAATACGGCCGTAAAGCGCGACTGCCGTAAATACGGCCGTAAAGCGCGACTGTCGTAAATACGGCCGTAAAGCGCGACTGTCGTAAATACGGCCGTAAAGCGCGACTGCCGTAAATACGGCCGTAAATCGCGACTGTCGTAAATACGGCCGTAAAGCGCGACTGCCGTAAATACGGCCGTAAAGCGCGACTGTCGTAAATACGGCCGTAAAGCGCGACTGTCGTAAATACGGCCTTAAATAGCGACTGTCGTAAATACGGCCGTAAAGCGCGACTGTCGTAAATACGGCCGTAAAGAGCGACTGCCGTAAATACGGCCGTAAATCGCGACTGTCGTAAATACGGCCGTAAAGCGCGACTGCCGTAAATACGGCCGTAAAGCGCGACTGCCGTAAATACGGCGTGAAGCGCGACTGCCGTAAATACGGCCGTAAATCGCGACTGCCGTAAATACGGCCGTAAAGCGCGACTGTCGTAAATACGGCCGTAAAGCGCGACTGTCGTAAATACGGCCGTTAAAGCGCGACTGTCGTAAATACGGCCGTAAAGCGCGACTGTCGTAAATACGGCCGTAAATAGCGACTGTCGTAAATACGGCCGTAAAGCGCGACTGTCGTAAATACGGCCGTAAAGCGCGACTGTCGTAAATACGGCCGAAAAAGCGCGACTGTCGTAAATACGGCCGTATAAAGCGCGACTGCCGTAAATACGGCCGTAAAGCGCGACTGCCGTAAATACGGCCGTAAATCGCGACTGCCGTAAATACGGCCGTAAAGCGCGACTGTCGTAAATACGGCCGTAAATCGCGACTGCCGTAAATACGGCCGTAAAGCGCGACTGCCGTAAATACGGCCGTAAAGCGCGACTGCCGTAAATACGGCCGTAAATCGCGACTGCCGTAAATACGGCCGTAAAGCGCGACTGTCGTAAATACGGCCGTAAAGCGCGACTGTCGTAAATACGGCCGTTAAAGCGCGACTGCCGTAAATACGGCCGTAAAGCGCGACTGCCGTAAATACGGCCGTAAAGCGCGACTGCCGTAAATACGGCCGTAAAGCGCGACTGCCGTAAATACGGCCGTAAATCGCGACTGCCGTAAATACGGCCGTAAAGCGCGACTGTCGTAAATACGGCCGTAAAGCGCGACTGTCGTAAATACGGCCGTAAAGCGCGACTGTCGTAAATACGGCCGTAAAGCGCGACTGTCGTAAATACGGCCTTAAAGCGCGACTGCCGTAATACGGCCGTAAATCGCTGACTGTCGTAAATACAGCCGTAAAGCGCGACTGCCGTAAATACGGCCGTAAAGCGCGACTGCCGTAAATACGGCCGTAAAGCGCGACTGCCGTAAATACGGCCGTAAAGCGCGACTGTCGTAAATACGGCCGTAAAGCGCGACTGTCGTAAATACGACCGTAAATAGCGACTGTCGTAAATACGGCCGTAAAGCGCGACCTGTCGTAAATACGGCCGTAAAGCGCGACTGCCGTAAATACGGCCGTTAAGCGCGACTGTCGTAAATACGGCCGTAAAGCGCGACTGTCGTAAATACGGCCGTAAAGCGCGACTGTCGTAAATACGGCCGTAAAGCGCGACTGCCGTAAATACGGCCGTAAAGCGCGACTGCCGTAAATACGGCCGTAAAGCGCGACTGCCGTAAATACGGTCGTAAAGCGCGACTGCCGTAAATACGGCCGTAAAGCGCGACTGTCGTAAATACGGCCGTAAAGCGCGACTGCCGTAAATACGGCCGTAAAAGCGCGACTGCCGTAAATACGGCCGTAAAGCGCGACTGCCGTAAATACGGCCGTAAAGCGCGACTGCCGTAAATACGGCCGTAAAGCGCGACTGTCGTAAATACGGCCGTAAATAGCGACTGTCGTAAATACGGCCGTTAAAGCGCGACTGTCGTAAATACGGCCGTAAAGCGCGACTGTCGTAAATACGGCCGTAAAGCGCGACTGTCGTAAATACGGCCGTAAATCGCGACTGTCGTAAATACGGCCGTAAAGCGCGACTGTCGTAAATACGGCCGTAAAGCGCGACTGTCGTAAATACGGCCGTAAAGCGCGACTGCCGTAAATACGGCCGTAAAGCGCGACTGTCGTAAATACGGCCGTAAAGCGCGACTGCCGTAAATACGGCCGTAAATCGCGACTGTCGTAAATACGGCCGTAAAAGCGCGACTGCCGTAAATACGGCCGTAAAGCGCGACTGCCGTAAATACGGCCGTAAAGCGCGACTGTCGTAAATACGGCCGTAAAGCGCGACTGTCGTAAATACGGCCGTAAATAGCGACTGTCGTAAGTACGGCCGTAAAGCGCGACTGTCGTAAATACGGCCGTAAATAGCGACTGTCGTAAATACGGCCGTAAAGCCGCGACTGCCGTAAATACGGCCGTAAAGCGCGACTGCCGTAAATACGGCCGTAAAGCGCGACTGTCGTAAATACGGCCGTAAATAGCGACTGTCGTAAATACGGCCGTAAAGCGCGACTGTCGTAAATACGGCCGTAAAGCGCGACTGCCGTAAATACGGCCGTAAAGCGCGACTGTCGTAAATACGGCCGAAAAGCGCGACTGTCGTAAATACGGCCGTAAAGCGCGACTGCCGTAAATACGGCCGTAAAGCGCGACTGTCGTAAATACGGCCGTAAAGCGCGACTGCCGTAAATACGGCCGTAAAGCGCGACTGCCGTAAATACGGCCGTAAAGCGCGACTGTCGTAAATACGGCCGTAAAGCGCGACTGCCGTAAATACGGCCGTAAATCGCGACTGTCGTAAATACGGCCGTAAAGCGCGACTGCCGTAAATACGGCCGTAAAGCGCGACTGCCGTAAATACGGCCGTGAAGCGCGACTGCCGTAAATACGGCCGTAAATCGCGACTGCCGTAAATACGGCCGTAAAGCGCGACTGTCGTAAATACGGCCGTAAAGCGCGACTGTCGTAAATACGGCCGTAAAGCGCGACTGTCGTAAATACGGCCGTAAAGCGCGGACTGTCGTAAATACGGCCGTAAATAGCGACTGTCGTAATACGGCCGTAAAGCGCGACTGTCGTAAATACGGCCGTAAAGCGCGACTGCCGTAAATACGGCCGAAAAGCGCGACTGTCGTAATACGGCCGTAAAGCGCGACTGCCGTAAATACGGCCGTAAAGCGCGACTGCCGTAAATACGGCCGTAAATCGCGACTGCCGTAAATACGGCCGTAAAGCGCGACTGTCGTAAATACGGCCGTAAATCGCGACTGCCGTAAATACGGCCGTAAAGCGCGACTGCCGTAAATACGGCCGTAAAGCGCGACTGCCGTAAATACGGCCGTAAATCGCGACTGCCGTAAATACGGCCGTAAAGCGCGACTGTCGTAAATACGGCCGTAAAGCGCGACTGTCGTAAATACGGCCGTAAAGCGCGACTGCCGTAAATACGGCCGTAAAGCGCGACTGCCGTAAATACGGCCGTAAAGCGCGACTGCCGTAAATACGGCCGTAAAGCGCGACTGTCGTAAATACGGCCGTAAAGCGCGACTGCCGTAAATACGGCCGTAAATCGCGACTGCCGTAAATACGGCCGTAAAGCGCGACTGTCGTAAATACGGCCGTATAAAGCGCGACTGTCGTAAATACGGCCGTAAAGCGCGACTGTCGTAAATACGGCCGTAAAGCGCGACTGTCGTAAATACGGCCTTAAAGCGCGACTGCCGTAAATACGGCCGTAAATCGCGACTGTCGTAAATACGGCCGTAAAGCGCGACTGCCGTAAATACGGCCGTAAAGCGCGACCTGCCGTAAATACGGCCGTAAAGCGCGACTGCCGTAAATACGGCCGTAAAGCGCGACTGTCGTAAATACGGCCGTAAAGCGCGACTGTCGTAAATACGACCGTAAATAGCGACTGTCGTAAATACGGCCGTAAAGCGCGACTGTCGTAAATACGGCCGTAAAGCGCGACTGCCGTAAATACGGCCGTTAAGCGCGACTGTCGTAAATACGGCCGTAAAGCGCGACTGTCGTAAATACGGCCGTAAAGCGCGACTGTCGTAAATACGGCTCGTAAAGCGCGACTGCCGTAAATACGGCCGTAAAGCGCGACTGCCGTAAATACGGCCGTAAAGCGCGACTGCCGTAAATACGGCCGTAAAGCGCGACTGCCGTAAATACGGTCGTAAAGCGCGACTGCCGTAAATACGGCCGTAAAGCGCGACTGCCGTAAATACGGCCGTAAAGCGCGACTGTCGTAAATACGGCCGTAAAGCGCGACTGCCGTAAATACGGCCGTAAAGCGCGACTGCCGTAAATACGGCCGTAAAGCGCGACTGCCGTAAATACGGCCGTTAAAGCGCGACTGTCGTAAATACGGCCGTAAAGCGCGACTGTCGTAAATACGGCCGTAAAGCGCGACTGTCGTAAATACGGCCGTAAAGCGCGACTGTCGTAAATACGGCCGTAAAGCGCGACTGTCGTAAATACGGCCGTAAATAGCGACTGTCGTAAATACGGCCGTAAAGCGCGACTGTCGTAAATACGGCCGTAAAGCGCGACTGCCGTAAATACGGCCGTAAAGCGCGACTGTCGTAAATACGGCCGTAAAGCGCGACTGCCGTAAATACGGCCGTAATCGCGACTGTCGTAAATACGGCCGTAAAGCGCGACTGCCGTAAATACGGCCGTAAAGCGCGACTGCCGTAAATACGGCCGTAAAGCGCGACTGTCGTAAATACGGCCGTAAAGCGCGACTGTCGTAAATACGGCCGTAAATAGCGACTGTCGTAAGTACGGCCGTAAAGGCGCGACTGTCGTAAATACGGCCGTAAATAGCGACTGTCGTAAATACGGCCGTAAAGCGCGACTGCCGTAAATACGGTCGTAAAGCGCGACTGCCGTAAATACGGCCGTAAAGCGCGACTGCCGTAAATACGGCCGTAAAGCGCGACTGTCGTAAATACGGCCGTAAAGCGCGACTGCCGTAAATACGGCCGTAAAGCGCGACCTGCCGTAAATACGGCCGTAAAGCGCGACTTCCGTAAATACGGCCGTAAAGCGCGACTGTCGTAAATACGGCCGTAAATAGCGACTGTCGTAAATACGGCCGTAAAGCGCGACTGCCGTAAATACGGCCGTAAAGCGCGACTGTCGTAAATACGGCCGTAATAGCGACTGTCGTAAATACGGCCGGTAGAAGCGCGACTGTCGTAAATACGGCCGTAAAGCGCGACTGTCGTAAATACGGCCGTAAAGCGCGACTGTCGTAAATACGGCCGTATAAAGCGCGACTGTCGTAAATACGGCGTAAATCGCGACTGTCGTAAATACGGCCGTAAAGCGCGACTGTCGTAAATACGGCCGTAAAGCGCGACTGTCGTAAATACGGCCGTAAAGGCGCGACTGCCGTAAATACGGGCCGTAAAGCGCGACTGTCGTAAATACGGCCGTAAAGCGCGACTGCCGTAAATACGGCCGTAAATCGCGACTGTCGTAAATACGGCCGTAAAGCGCGACTGCCGTAAATACGGCAGTAAAGCGCGACTGCAGTAAATACGGCCGTAAAGCGCGACTGTCGTAAATACGGCCGTAAAGCGCGACTGTCGTAAATACGGCCGTAAGATAGCGACTGTCGTAAGTACGGCGTAAAGCGGTCGTACTGTCGTAATACGGCCGTAAATAGCGACTGTCGTAAATACGGCCGTAAAGCGCGACTGCCGTAAATACGGCCGTAAAGCGCGACTGCCGTAAATACGGCCGTAAAGCGCGACTGTCGTAAATACGGCCGTAAATAGCGACTGTCGTAAATACGGCCGTAAAGCGCGACTGTCGTAAATACGGCCGTAAAGAGCGCGACTGCCGTAAATACGGCCGTAAAGCGCGACTGTCGTAAAATACGGCCGAAAAGCGCGACTGTCGTAAATACGGCCGTAAAGCGCGACTGCCGTAAATACGGCCGTAAAGCGCGACTGTCGTAAATACGGCCGTAAAGCGCGACTGCCGTAAATACGGCGTAAAGCGCGACTGTCGTTAAATACGGCCGTAAAGCGCGACTGTCGTAAATACGGCCGTAAAGCGCGACTGCCGTAAATACGGCCGTAAAGCGCGACTGCCGTAAATACGGCCGTAAAGCGCGACTGTCGTAAATACGGCCGTAAAGCGCGACTGTCGTAAATACGGCCGTAAAAAGCGACTGTCGTAAATACGGCCGAAAAGCGCGACTGTCGTAAATACGGCCGTAAAGCTCGACTGCCGTAAATACGGCCGTAAAGCGCGACTGCCGTAAATACGGCCGTAAATCGCGACTGCCGTAAATACGGCCGTAAAGCGCGACTGCCGTAAATACGGCCGTAAAGCGCGACTGCCGTAAATACGGCCGTAAAGCGCGACTGCCGTAAATACGGCCGTAAAGCGCGACTGTCGTAAATACGGCCGTAAAAAGCGACTGTCGTAAATACGGCCGTAAAGCGCGACTGTCGTAAATACGGCCGTAAATAGCGACTGTCGTAAATACGGCCGTAAAGCGCGGACTGTCGTAAATACGGCCGTAAAGCGCGACTGCCGTAAATACGGCCGTAAAGCACGACTGTCGTAAATACGGCCGTAAAGCGCGACTGCCGTAAATACGGCCGTAAAGCGCGACTGCCGTAAATACGGCCGTAAAGCGCGACTGTCGTAAATACGGCCGTAAAGCGCGACTGTCGTAAATACGGCCGTAAAGCGCGACTGCCGTAAATACGGCCGTAAAGCGCGACTGTCGTAAAAGGTGCCGTAAAGCGCGACTGCCGTAAATACGGCCGTAAAGCGCGACTGTCGTAAATACGGACGTAAAAGCGCGACTGTCGTAAATACGGCCGTAAAGCGCGACTGTCGTAAATACGGCCGTAAAGCGCGACTGCCGTAAATACGGCCGTAAAGCGCGACTGTCGTAAATACGGCCGTAAAGCGCGACTGTCGTAAATACGGCCGTAAAGCGCGACTGCCGTAAATACGGCCGTAAAGCGCGACTGCCGTAAATACGGCCGTAAAGCGCGACTGCCGTAAATACGGCCGTAAAGCGCGACTGCCGTAAATACGGCCGTAAATAGCGACTGTCGTAAATACGGCCGTAAAGCGCGACTGTCGTAAATATGGCCGCTAATAGCGACTGTCGTAAATACGGCCGTAAAGCGCGACTGTCGTAAATACGGCCGTAAAGCGCGACTGCCGTAAATACGGCCGTAAAGCGCGACTGCCGTAAATACGGCCGTAAAGCGCGACTGTCGTAAATACGGCCGTAAAGCGCGACTGTCGTAAATACGGCCGTAAAGCGCGACTGCCGTAAATACGGCCGTAAAGCGCGACTGTCGTAAATACGGCCGTAAAGCGCGACTGTCGTAAATACGGCCGTAAATAGCGACTGTCGTAAATACGGCCGTAAAGCGCGACTGTCGTAAATACGGCCGTAAAGCGCGACTGCCGTAAATACGGCCGTAAAGCGCGACTGTCGTAAATACGGCCGTAAAGCGCGACTGCCGTAAATACGGCCGTAAATAGCGACTGTCGTAAATACGGCCGTAAAGCGCGACTGTCGTAAATACGGCCGTTAAAGCGCGACTGTCGTAAATACGGCCGTAAAGCGCGACTGCCGTAAATACGGCCGTAAAGCGCGACTGTCGTAAATACGGCCGTAAAGCGCGACTGCCGTAAATACGGCCGTAAAGCGCGACTGCCGTAAATACGGCCGTAAAGCGCGACTGCCGTAAATACGGCCGTAAAGCGCGACTGTCGTAAATACGGCCGTAAGCGCGACTGTCGTAAATACGGCCGTAAAGCGCGACTGCCGTAAATACGGCCGTAAATAGCGACTGTCGTAAATACGGCCGTAAAGCGCGACTGCCGTAAATACGGCCGTAAAGCGCGACTGTCGTAAATACGGCCGTAAAGCGCGACTGCCGTAAATACGGCCGTAAAGCGCGACTGCCGTAAATACGGCCGTAAAGCGCGACTGCCGTAAATACGGCCGTAAAGCGCGACTGCCGTAAATACGGCCGTAAAGCGCGACTGCCGTAAATACGGCCGTAAATCGCGACTGCCGTAAATACGGCCGTAAAGCGCGACTGCCTTAAATACGGCCGTAAAGCGCGACTGTCGTAAATACGGCCGTAAAGCGCGACTGTCGTAAATACGGGCCGTAAATCGCGACTGTCGTAAATACGGCCGTAAAGCGCGACTGTCGTAAATACGGCCGTAAAGCGCGACTGCCGTAAATACGGCCGTTAAAGCGCGACTGTCGTAAATACGGCCGTAAAGCGCGACTGCCGTAAATACGGCCGTAAAGCGCGACTGTCGTAAATACGGCCGTAAGCGCGACTGCCGTAAATACGGCCGTAAAGCGCGACTGCCGTAAATACGGCCGTTAAAGCGCGACTGTCGTAAATACGGCCGTAAATAGCGACTGTCGTAAGTACGGCCGTAAAGCGCGACTGTCGTAAATACGGCCGTAAATAGCGACTGTCGTAAATACGGCCGTAAAGCGCGACTGCCTTAAATACGGCCGTAAAGCGCGACTGCCGTAAATACGGCCGTAAAGCGCGACTGTCGTAAATACGGCCGTAAAGCGCGACTGTCGTAAATACGGCCGTAAATCGCGACTGTCGTAAATACGGCCGTAAAGCGCGACTGCCGTAAATTACGGCCGTAAAGCGCGACTGTCGTAAATACGGCCGTAAAGCGCGACTGCCGTAAATACGGCCGTTAAAGCGCGACTGCCGTAAATACGGCCGTAAAGCGCGACTGCCGTAAATACGGCCGTAAAGCGCGACTGTCGTAAATACGGCCGTAAAGCGCGACTGCCGTAAATACGGCCGTAAATCGCGACTGCCGTAATACGGCCGTAAAGCGCGACTGTCGTAAATACGGCCGTAAAGCGCGACTGTCGTAAATACGGCCGTAAAGCGCGACTGTCGTAAATACGGCCTTAAAGCGCGACTGCCGTAAATACGGCCGTAAATCGCGACTGTCGTAAATACAGCCGTAAAGCGCGACTGCCGTAAATACGGCCGTAAAGCGCGGACTGCCGTAAATACGGCCGTAAAGCGCGACTGCCGTAAATACGGCCGTAAAGCGCGACTGCCGTAAATACGGCCGTTAAAGCGCGACTGTCGTAAATACGGCCGTAAAGCGCGACTGTCGTAAATACGGCCGTAAAGCGCGACTGTCGTAAATACGACCGTAAATAGCGACTGTCGTAAATACGGCCGTAAAGCGCGACTGTCGTAAATACGGCCGTAAAGCGCGACTGCCGTAAATACGGCCGTTAAGCGCGACTGTCGTAAATACGGCCGTAAAGCGCGACTGTCGTAAATACGGCCGTAAAGCGCGACTGTCGTAAATACGGCCGTAAAGCGCGACTGCCGTAAATACGGCCGTAAAGCGCGACTGCCGTAAATACGGCCGTAAAGCGCGACTGCCGTAAATACGGCCGTAAAGCGCGACTGCCGTAAATACGGTCGTAAAGCGCGACTGCCGTAAATACGGCCGTAAAGCGCGACTGCCGTAAATACGGCCGTAAAGCGCGACTGTCGTAAATACGGCCGTAAAGCGCGACTGCCGTAAATACGGCCGTAAAGCGCGACTGCCGTAAATACGGCCGTAAAGCGCGACTGCCGTAAATACGGCCGTAAAGCGCGACTGCCGTAAATACGGCCGTAAAGCGCGACTGTCGTAAATACGGCCGTAAATAGCGACTGTCGTAAATACGGCCGTAAAGCGCGACTGTCGTAAATACGGCCGTAAAGCGCGACTGTCGTAAATACGGCCGTAAAGCGCGACTGTCGTAAATACGGCCGTAAAGCGCGACTGTCGTAAATACGGCCGTAAATCGCGACTGTCGTAAATACGGCCGTAAAGCGCGACTGTCGTAAATACGGCCGTAAAGCGCGACTGTCGTAAATACGGCCGTAAAGCGCGACTGCCGTAAATACGGCCGTAAAGCGCGACTGTCGTAAATACGGCCGTAAAGCGCGACTGCGTAAATACGGCCGTAAATCGCGACTGTCGTAAATACGGCCGTAAAGCGCGACTGCCGTAAATACGGCCGTAAAGCGCGACTGCCGTAAATACGGCCGTAAAGCGCGACTGTCCGTAAATACGGCCGTAAAGCGCGACTGTCGTAAATACGGCCGTAAATAGCGACTGTCGTAAGTACGGCCGTAAAGCGCGGACTGTCGTAAATACGGCCGTAAATAGCGACTGTCGTAAATACGGCCGTAAAGCGCGACTGCCGTAAATACGGCCGTAAAGCGCG
Source organism: Melospiza melodia melodia (assembly GCF_035770615.1). NCBI lineage: Eukaryota > Metazoa > Chordata > Aves > Passeriformes > Passerellidae > Melospiza > Melospiza melodia. The sequence continues at coordinate 62,497 of NW_026948531.1, forward strand.
ACTGCCGTAAATACGGCCGTAAAGCGCGACTGTCGTAAATACGGCCGTAAATAGCGACTGTCGTAAATACGGCCGTATAAGCGCGACTGTCGTAAATACGGCCGTAAAGCGCGACTGCCGTAAATACGGCCGTAAAGCGCGACTGTCGTAAATACGGCCGAAAAGCGCGACTGTCGTAAATACGGCCGTAAAGCGCGACTGCCGTAAATACGGCCGTAAAGCGCGACTGTCGTAAATACGGCCGTAAAGCGCGACTGCCGTAAATACGCGCCGTAAAGCGCGACTGCCGTAAATACGGCCGTAAAGCGCGACTGTCGTAAATACGGCCGTAAAGCGCGACTGCCGTAAATACGGCCGTAAATCGCGACTGTCGTAAATACGGCCGTAAAGCGCGACTGCCGTAAATACGGCCGTAAAGCGCGACTGCCGTAAATACGGCCGTGAAGCGCGACTGCCGTAAATACGGCCGTAAATCGCGACTGCCGTAAATACGGCCGTAAAGCGCGACTGTCGTAAATACGGCCGTAAAGCGCGACTGTCGTAAATACGGCCGTAAAGCGCGACTGTCGTAAATACGGCCGTAAAGCGCGACTGTCGTAAATACGGCCGTAAATAGCGACTGTCGTAAATACGGCCGTAAAGCGCGACTGTCGTAAATACGGCCGTAAAGCGCGACTGCCGTAAATACGGCCGAAAAGCGCGACTGCCGTAAATACGGCCGTAAAGCGCGACTGCCGTAAATACGGCCGTAAAGCGCGACTGCCGTAAATACGGCCGTAAATCGCGACTGCCGTAAATACGGCCGTAAAGCGCGACTGTCGTAAATACGGCCGTAAATCGCGACTGCCATAAATACGGCCGTAAAGCGCGACTGCCGTAAATACGGCCGTAAAGCGCGACTGCCGTAAATACGGCCGTAAATCGCGACTGCCGTAAATACGGCCGTAAAGCGCGACTGTCGTAAATACGGCCGTAAAGCGCGACTGTCGTAAATACGGCCGTTAAAGCGCGACTGCCGTAAATACGGCCGTAAAGCGCGACTGCCGTAAATACGGCCGTAAAGCGCGACTGCCGTAAATACGGCCGTAAAGCGCGACTGTCGTAAATACGGCCGTAAAGCGCGACTGCCGTAAATACGGCCGTAAATCGCGACTGCCGTAAATACGGCCGTAAAGCGCGACTGTCGTAAATACGGCCGTAAAGCGCGACTGTCGTAAATACGGCCGTAAAGCGCGACTGTCGTAAATACGGCCGTAAAGCGCGACTGTCGTAAATACGGCCTTAAAGCGCGACTGCCGTAAATACGGCCGTAAATCGCGACTGTCGTAAATACGGCCGTAAAGCGCGACTGCCGTAAATACGGCCGTTAAAGCGCGACTGCCGTAAATACGGCCGTAAAGCGCGACTGCCGTAAATACGGCCGTAAAGCGCGACTGTCGTAAATACGCCGTAAAGCGCGACTGTCGTAAATACGACCGTAAATAGCGACTGTCGTAAATACGGCCGTAAAGCGCGACTGTCGTAAATACGGCCGTAAAGCGCGACTGCCGTAAATACGGCCGTTAAGCGCGACTGTCGTAAATACGGCCGTAAAGCGCGACTGTCGTAAATACGGCCGTAAAGCGCGACTGCTGTAAATACGGCCGTAAAGCGCGACTGCCGTAAATACGGCCGTAAAGCGCGACTGCCGTAAATACGGCCGTAAAGCGTGACTGCCGTAAATACGGTCGTAAAGCGCGACTGCCGTAAATACGGCCGTAAATAGCGACTGCCGTAAATACGGCCGTAAAGCGCGACTGTCGTAAATACGGCCGTAAAGCGCGACTGCCGTAAATACGGCCGTAAAGCACGACTGCCGTAAATACGGCCGTAAAGCGCGACTGCCGTAAATACGGCCGTAAAGCGCGACTGCCGTAAATACGGCCGTAAAGCGCGACTGTCGTAAATACGGCCGTAAATAGCGACTGTCGTAATTACGGCCGTAAAGCGCGACTGTCGTAAATACGGCCGTAAAGCGCGACTGTCGTAAATACGGCCGTAAAGCGCGACTGTCGTAAATACGGCCGTAAAGCGCGACTGTCGTAAATACGGCCGTAAATCGCGACTGTCGTAAATACGGCCGTAAAGCGCGACTGTCGTAAATACGGCCGTAAAGCGCGACTGTCGTAAATACGGCCGAAAAGCGCGACTGCCGTAAATACGGCCGTAAAGCGCGACTGTCGTAAATACGGCCGTAAAGCGCGACTGCCGTAAATACGGCCGTAAAGCGCGACTGTCGTAAATACGGCCGTAAAGCGCGACTGCCGTAAATACGGCCGTAAAGCGCGACTGCCGTAAATACGGCCGTAAAGCGCGACTGTCGTAAATACGGCCGTAAAGCGCTACTGTCGTAAATACGGCCGTAAATAGCGACTGTCGTAAGTACGGCCGTAAAGCGCGACTGCCGTAAATACGGCCGTAAATAGCGACTGTCGTAAATACGGCCGTAAAGCGCGACTGCCGTAAATACGGCCGTAAAGCGCGACTGCCGTAAATACGGCCGTAAAGCGCGACTGTCGTAAATACGGCCGTAAATAGCGACTGTCGTAAATACGGCCGTAAAGCGCGACTGTCGTAAATACGGCCGTAAAGCGCGACTGCCGTAAATACGGCCGTAAAGCGCGACTGTCGTAAATACGGCCGAAAAGCGCGACTGTCGTAAATACGGCCGTAAAGCGCGACTGCCGTAAATACGGCCGTAAAGCGCGACTGTCGTAAATACGGCCGTAAAGCGCGACTGCCGTAAATACGGCCGTAAAGCGCGACTGCCGTAAATACGGCCGTAAAGCGCGACTGTCGTAAATACGGCCGTAAAGCGCGACTGCCGTAAATACGGCCGTAAAGCGCGACTGCCGTAAATACGGCCGTAAAGCGCGACTGTCGTAAAAGGTGCCGTAAAGCGCGACTGCCGTAAATACGGCCGTAAAGCGCGACTGTCGTAAATACGGCCGTAAAGCGCGACTGTCGTAAATACGGCCGTAAAGCGCGACTGTCGTAAATACGGCCGTAAAGCGCGACTGCCGTAAATACGGCCGTAAAGCGCGACTGTCGTAAATACGGCCGTAAAGCGCGACTGTCGTAAATACGGCCGTAAAGCGCGACTGCCGTAAATACGGCCGTAAAGCGCGACTGCCGTAAATACGGCCGTAAAGCGCGACTGCCGTAAATACGGCCGTAAAGCGCGTCTGCCGTAAATACGGCCGTAAATAGCGACTGTCGTAAATACGGCCGTAAAGCGCGACTGTCGTAAATATGGCCGCTAATAGCGACTGTCGTAAATACGGCCGTAAAGCGCGACTGTCGTAAATACGGCCGTAAAGCGCGACTGCCGTAAATACGGCCGTAAAGCGCGACTGCCGTAAATACGGCCGTAAAGCGCGACTGTCGTAAATACGGCCGTAAAGCGCGACTGTCGTAAATACGGCCGTAAAGCGCGACTGCCGTAAATACGGCCGTAAAGCGCGACTGTCGTAAATACGGCCGTAAAGCGCGACTGTCGTAAATACGGCCGTAAATAGCGACTGTCGTAAATACGGCCGTAAAGCGCGACTGTCGTAAATACGGCCGTAAAGCGCGACTGCCGTAAATACGGCCGTAAAGCGCGACTGTCGTAAATACGGCCGTAAAGCGCGACTGCCGTAAATACGGCCGTAAATAGCGACTGTCGTAAATACGGCCGTAAAGCGCGACTGTCGTAAATACGGCCGTAAAGCGCGACTGTCGTAAATACGGCCGTAAAGCGCGACTGCCGTAAATACGGCCGTAAAGCGCGACTGTCGTAAATACGGCCGTAAAGCGCGACTGCCGTAAATACGGCCGTAAAGCGCGACTGCCGTAAATACGGCCGTAAAGCGCGACTGCCGTAAATACGGCCGTAAAGCGCGACTGTCGTAAATACGGCCGTAAATAGCGACTGTCGTAAATACAGCCGTAAAGCGCGACTGCCGTAAATACGGCCGTAAAGCGCGACTGCCGTAAATACGGCCGTAAAGCGCGACTGCCGTAAATACGGCCGTAAAGCGCGACTGCCGTAAATACGGCCGTAAAGCGCGACTGCCGTAAATACGGCCGTAAAGCGCGACTGCCGTAAATACGGCCGTAAAGCGCGACTGCCGTACATACGGCCGTAAATCGCGACTGCCGTAAATACGGCCGTAAAGCGCGACTGCCTTAAATACGGCCGTAAAGTGCGACTGTCGTAAATACGGCCGTAAAGCGCGACTGTCGTAAATACGGCCGTAAATCGCGACTGTCGTAAATACGGCCGTAAAGCGCGACTGTCGTAAATACGGCCGTAAAGCGCGACTGCCGTAAATACGGCCGTAAAGCCCGACTGTCGTAAATACGGCCGTAAAGCGCGACTGCCGTAAATACGGCCGTAAAGCGCGACTGTCGTAAATACGGCCGTAAAGCGCGACTGCCGTAAATACGGCCGTAAAGCGCGACTGCCGTAAATACGGCCGTAAAGCGCGACTGTCGTAAATACGGCCGTAAATAGCGACTGTCGTAAGTACGGCCGTAAAGCGCGACTGTCGTAAATACGGCCGTAAATAGCGACTGTCGTAAATACGGCCGTAAAGCGCGACTGCCGTAAATACGGCCGTAAAGCGCGACTGCCGTAAATACGGCCGTAAAGCGCGACTGTCGTAAATACGGCCGTAAATAGCGACTGTCGTAAATACGGCCGTAAAGCGCGACTGTCGTAAATACGGCCGTAAAGCGCGACTGCCGTAAATACGGCCGTAAAGCGCGACTGTCGTAAATACGGCCGAAAAGCGCGACTGTCGTAAATACGGCCGTAAAGCGCGACTGCCGTAAATACGGCCGTAAAGCGCGACTGCCGTAAATACGGCCGTAAAGCGCGACTGCCGTAAATACGGCCGTAAAGCGCGACTGCCGTAAATACGGCCGTAAAGCGCGACTGTCGTAAATACGGCAGTAAAGCGCGACTGCCGTAAATACGGCCGTAAAGCGCGACTGCCGTAAATACGGCCGTAAAGCGCGACTGTCGTAAATACGGCCGTAAAGCGCGACTGTCGTAAATACGGCCGTAAAAAGCGACTGTCGTAAATACGGCCGAAAAGCGCGACTGTCGTAAATACGGCCGTAAAGCTCGACTGCCGTAAATACGGCCGTAAAGCGCGACTGTCGTAAATACGGCCGTAAAGCGCGACTGTCGTAAAAGGTGCCGTAAAGCGCGACTGTCGTAAATACGGCCGTAAAGCGCGACTGTCGTAAATACGGCCGTAAATCGCGACTGTCGTAAATACGGCCGTAAAGCGCGACTGCCGTAAATACGGCCGTAAAGCGCGACTGTCGTAAATACGGCCGTAAAGCGCGACTGCCGTAAATACGGCCGTAAAGCGCGACTGTCGTAAATACGGCCGTAAAGCGCGACTGCCGTAAATACGGCCGTAAAGCGCGACTGTCGTAAATACGGCCGTAAAGAGCGACTGTCGTAAATACGGCCGTAAATAGCGACTGTCGTAAATACGGCCGTAAAGCGCGACTGTCGTAAATACGGCCGTAAAGCGCGACTGTCGTAAATACGGCCGTAAATAGCGACTGTCGTAAATACGGCCGTAAAGCGCGACTGCCGTAAATACGGCCGTAAAGCGCGACTGTCGTAAATACGGCCGTAAAGCGGAACTGCCGTAAATACGGCCGTAAAGCGCGACTGTCGTAAATACGGCCGTAAAGCGCGACTGCCGTAAATACGGCCGTAAAGCGCGACTGTCGTAAATACGACCGTAAAGCGCGACTGCCGTAAATACGGCCGTAAAGCGCGACTGCCGTAAATACGGCCGTAAAGCGCGACTGTCGTAAATACGGCCGTAAAGCGGGACTGTCGTAAATACGGCCGTAAAGCGCGACTGCCGTAAATACGGCCGTAAAGCGCGACTGCCGTAAATACGGCCGTAAAGCGCGACTGCCGTAAATACGGCCGTAAAGCGCGACTGCCGTAAATACGGCCGTAAAGCGCGACTGCCGTAAATACGGCCGTAAATCGCGACTGCCGTAAATACGGCCGTAAAGCGCGACTGTCGTAAATACGGCCGTAAAGCGCGACTGTCGTAAATACGGCCGTAAAGCGCGACTGTCGTAAATACGGCCGTAAAGCGCGACTGTCGTAAATACGGCCGTAAAGCGCGACTGCCGTAAATACGGCCGTAAATCGCGACTGTCGTAAATACGGCCGTAAAGCGCGACTGTCGTAAATACGGCCGTAAAGCGCGACTGCCGTAAATACGGCCGTAAAGCGCGACTGCCGTAAATACGGCCGTAAAGCGCGACTGCCGAAAATACGGCCGTAAATAGCGACTGTCGTAAATACGGCCGTAAAGCGCGACTGTCGTAAATACGGCCGTAAATAGCGACTGTCGTAAATACGGCCGTAAAGCGCGACTGTCGTAAATACGGCCGTAAAGCGCGACTGTCGTAAATACGGCCGTAAAGCGCGACTGTCGTAAATAGGGCCGTAAAGCGCGACTGTCGTAAATAGGGCCGTAAAGCGCGACTGCCGTAAATACGGCCGTAAAGCGCGACTGCCGTAAATACGGCCGTAAAGCGCGACTGCCGTAAATACGGCCGTAAAGCGCGACTGCCGTAAATACGGCCGTAAAGCGCGACTGTCGTAAATACGGCCGTAAAGCGCGACTGCCGTAAATACGGCCGTAAAGCGCGACTGCCGTAAATACGGCCGTAAAGCGCGACTGTCGTAAATACGGCCGTAAATAGCGACTGTCGTAAATACGGCCGTAAAGCGCGACTGTCGTAAATACGGCCGTAAAGCGCGACTGCCGTAAATACGGCCGTAAAGCGCGACTGTCGTAAATACGGCCGTAAAGCGCGACTGCCGTAAATACGGCCGTAAAGCGCGACTGTCGTAAATACGGCCGTAAAGCGCGACTGTCGTAAATACGGCCGTAAAGCGCGACTGTCGTAAATACGGCCTTAAAGCGCGACTGCCGTAAATACGGCCGTAAAGCGCGACTGTCGTAAATACGGCCGTAAAGCGCGACTGCCGTAAATACGGCCGTAAAGCGCGACTGTCGTAAATACGGCCGTAAAGCGCGACTGTCGTAAATACGGCCGTAAAGCGCGACTGTCGTAAATACGGCCGTAAAGCGCGACTGCCGTAAATACGGCCGTAAATAGCGACTGTCGTAAATACGGCCGTAAATAGCGACTGTCGTAAATACGGCCGTAAAGCGCGACTGTCGTAAATACGGCCGTAAAGCGCGAGTGTCGTAAATACGGCCGTAAAGCGCGACTGTCGTAAATACGGCCGTAAAGCGCGACTGTCGTAAATACGGCCGTAAAGCGCGACTGCCGTAAATACGGCCGTAAAGCGCGACTGCCGTAAATACGGCCGAAAAGCGCGACTGCCGTAAATACGGCCGTAAAGCGCGACTGCCGTAAATACGGCCGTAAAGCGCGACTGCCGTAAATACGGCCGTAAAGCGCGACTGCCGTAAATACGGCCGTAAATCGCGACTGTCGTAAATACGGCCGTAAAGCGCGACTGTCGTAAATACGGCCGTAAATAGCGACTGTCGTAAATACGGCCGTAAAGCGCGACTGTCGTAAATACGGCCGTAAAGCGCGACTGCCGTAAATACGGCCGTAAAGCGCGACTGCCGTAAATACGGCCGTAAAGCGCGACTGCCGTAAATACGGCCGTAAAGCGCGACTGTCGTAAATACGGCCGTAAATCGCGACTGCCGTAAATACGGCCGTAAAGCGCGACTGCCGTAAATACGGCCGTAAAGCGCGACTGCCGTAAATACGGCCGTAAAGCGCGACTGTCGTAAATACGGCCGTAAATACCGACTGTCGTAAATACGGCCGTAAAGCGCGACTGTCGGAAATACGGCCGTAAATAGCGACTGCCGTAAATACGGCCGTAAAGCGCGACTGTCGTAAATACGGCCGTAAAGCGCGACTGCCGTAAATACGGCCGTAAATCGCGACTGCCGTAAATACGGCCGTAAAGCGCGACTGTCGTAAATACGGCCGTAAAGCGCGACTGTCGTAAATACGGCCGTAAAGCGCGACTGCCGTAAATACGGCCGTAAAGCGCGACTGCCGTAAATACGGCCGTAAAGCGCGACTGTCGTAAATACGGCCGTAAAGCGCGACTGTCGTAAATACGGCCGTAAATAGCGACTGTCGTAAATACGGCCGTAAAGCGCGACTGTCGTAAATACTGCCGTAAAGCGCGACTGTCGTAAATACGGCCGTAAAGCGCGACTGTCGTAAATACGGCCGAAAAGCGCGACTGTCGTAAATACGGCCGTAAAGCGCGACTGCCGTAAATACGGCCGTAAAGCGCGACTGTCGTAAATACGGCCGTAAAGCGCGACTGTCGTAAATACGGCCGTAAAGCGCGACTGCCGTAAATACGGCCGTAAAGCGCGACTGCCGTAAATACGGCCGTAAAGCGCGACTGCCGTAAATACGGCCGAAAAGCGCGACTGTCGTAAATACGGCCGTAAAGCGCGACTGCCGTAAATATGGCCGTAAAGCGCGACTGCCGTAAATACGGCCGTAAAGCGCGACTGCCGTAAATACGGCCGTAAAGCGCGACTGTCGTAAATACGGCCGTAAAGCGCGACTGCCGTAAATACGGCCGTAAAGCGCGACTGCCGTAAATACGGCCGTAAATCGCGACTGTCGTAAATACGGCCGTAAAGCGCGACTGCCGTAAATACGGCCGTAAAGCGCGACTGCCGTAAATACGGCCGTAAAGCGCGACTGTCGTAAATACGGCCGTAAATAGCGACTGTCGTAAATACGGCCGTAAAGCGCGACTGTCGTAAATACGGCCGTAAAGCGCGACTGTCGTAAATACGGCCGTAAAGCGCGGCTGTCGTAAATACGGCCGTAAAGCGCGACTGTCGTAAATACGGCCGTAAAGCGCGACTGTCGTAAATACGGCCGTAAAGCGCGACTGTCGTAAAAGGTGCCGTAAAGCGCGACTGTCGTAAATACGGCCGTAAAGCGCGACTGTCGTAAATACTGCCGTAAAGCGCGACTGTCGTAAATACGGCCGTAAAGCGCGACTGTCGTAAAAGGTGCCGTAAAGCGCGACTGTCGTAAAAGGTGCCGTAAAGCGCGACTGTCGTAAATACGGCCGTAAAGCGCGACTGTCGTAAAAGGTGCCGTAAAGCGCGACTGTCGTAAATACGGCCGTAAAGCGCGACTGTCGTAAATACGGCCGTAAAGCGCGACTGTCGTAAAAGGTGCCGTAAAGCGCGACTGTCGTAAATACGGCCGTAAAGCGCGACTGTCGTAAATACGGCCGTAAAGCACGACTGTCGTAAATACGGCCGTAAAGCGCGACTGCCGTAAATACGGCCGTAAAGCGCGACTGTCGTAAATACGGCCGTAAAGCGCGACTGTCGTAAATACGGCCGTAAAGCGCGACTGTCGTAAAAGGTGCCGTAAAGAGCGACTGTCGTAAATACGGCCGTAAAGCGCGACTGTCGTAAATACGGCCGTAAAGCGCGACTGTCGTAAATGCGGCCATAAAGCGCGACTGTCGTAAAAGGTGCCGTAAAGCGCGACTGTCGTAAATACGGCCGTAAAGCGCGACTGTCGTAAAGACTGCCGTAAAGCGCGACTGTCGTAAATACGGCCGTAAAGCGCGACTGTCGTAAATACGGCCGTAAAGCGCGGCTGTCGTAAACACGGCCGTAAAGCGCGGCTGTCGTAAATACGGCCGTAAAGCGCGACTGTCGTAAATACGGCCGTAAAGCGCGACTGTCGTAAAACGTGCCGTAAAGCGCGACTGTCGTAAATACGGCCGTAAAGCGCGACTGTCGTAAAAGGTGCCGTAAAGCGCGACTGTCGTAAATACGGCCGTAAAGCGCGACTGTCGTAAATACGGCCGTAAAGCGCGACTGTCGTAAAAGGTGTTGTAAAGCGCGACTGTCGTAAATACGGCCGTAAAGCGCGACTGTCGTAAATGGTGCCGTAAAGCGCGACTGTCGTAAAAGGTGCCGTAAAGCGCGACTGTCGTAAATACGGCCGTAAAGCGCGACTGTCGTAAATACGGCCGTAAAGCGCGACTGTCGTAAATACGGCCGTAAAGCGCGACTGTCGTAAAAGGTGCCGTAAAGCAAAACTGTCGTAAAAGGTGCCGTAAAGCGCGACTGTCGTAAAAGGTGTCGTAAAGCGTGACTGTCGTGAAAGGTGCCATGAAGCGCTACTGTCGTAAACGGTGCCGTAAAGCAAGACTGTCGTAAAAGGTGTCGTAAATCGCGACTGTCGTAAAAGGTGCCGTAAAGCAGAACTGTCGCAAAAGGTTCCGTAAAGCAGACCTGTCGTAAAAGGTTCCGTAAAGCGCGACTGTCGTAAAAGGTGCCGTAAAGCGCGACTCGACTGTTGTAAAGATTGTCGTAAAGCGCGACTGTCGTAAAAGGTGCCGTTAAGCAAAACTGTCGTAAAAGGTGCCGTAAAGAAGCGCTGTCGTAAAAGGTGCCATAAAGCGCGACTGTCGTAAAGCGCGACTGCTGTAAAGCACGACTGTCGTAAAAGGCGACGCCGCAGCGCTGTGCCTGCAGTGCGCCTGTGCAGACGGCAGGGATCGCTGTGTCTGCAGTGCGCCGGTGCACACGGCAGGGGGCGCTGTATAAAGTATAAAATATCAACTATCTATAAGAAGGAATAAAAGCTCTATATCATGTGCAGCATTAGAAAATTTCAGGCTCCCAGGGAATAAATCGTTTTCTTTAAATCATTTTCATTTTGGAGTTTTTTTTACTCCCAGGTAGCCTGAAAATTACTACTGCTGCTTTTTTATTCTAAAGCTAGAAAGGAAAACCAAGATTAGAAATGCAGGGAAAGAACGAAAGAAAAAGAAAAAAAAAATAAGGAAAGGAAATGAAAGGAAGAAAGAAGGAAGGACAGGAAGGAAGGAAGGAAGACAGACAAAAAACCCAAAAACCAGGAGGGCAAGGGGAAACCTACGGAAAAAAAAAATAAAAACAAAAAAAAACAAACCCACATAAAAAAAAAAAAACCTCGAGATGGGTGAGAAACCTCCCTCCCTGAAAAATCTAAGATGAGCAAGAAAAATCCCAGAAATACCACAGAAATAAAAACAGGAATAAAACAAAATAAAGACAAAAAAAAAAAAAAAAGAAAAAAAGAAAAAAAACCCCGAAAAACAAGAACAAGATGGGCAAGAAAAAAACGCAGAAGAAAACCCCAAGATGGGCATGAAAAAGCCCAGAATAAACCCCCAAGATGGGCGAGAAAAATCCCAGAAAAAAAAATAAACCAGAAAAAAACGTAAGAAAGGCAGAGAAAAAAAAAAAAAAACCAAAACAAAACAGAAAAGTACCCAAGATGGGCAAGAAAAATCCCTGAGAACAGACCAGAGAAAAACCCCAAAATGGGCAAGAAATAAAATCAGAACTAAAAACCAAGATGGGGAAGAAAAAATCCAGAAAAGAAAAAAAAAGAAGGCCAAGAAAATCCAAGGAAAAAAAACCAAAAAACAAAACACCTGAAAAAAAAAAACCCCAAGGGGGGCAAGGAAAAACAGGAAAAACTAAAAAAACCCAACAAGATGGGCAAGAAGAAACGAAGAAAAAACCCCAAGAAGTGCCAGAAAAAAATCAAGGAATAAGGGAGTAAAAGCCCCAAGAAACAAGGCAAGAAAGAGAGGCAATAAAGGTCACAAAAACTCAAGACAAAAAAACCCAAAAACAAGGCATGCCAGAAAAAGGTACGAAAATGGTTCTGCCAGGTGTGATCAAGGTGAGCGGGTTCAGTTTCAGGTCCAGGAGATGAACAAGTGTCAGATTAGTTTGGAGCACTGCTGTGCAATGCAGCTGTGACAGGATTTATGTTTAAATATAGTTTAAATAAATTGGGGATTGTTTGGCTTTTATTGGGGTATGGGCTGGAGTTTTCATAAAAAATATAAAACTAGAAATGCAAATATATCATATATATATCGATATCAATAAATATTTAATACATATAAATATAACTAAAAGAAATCTATTGTGTCAAAAGAATGTATCTATTATTATATAAAAAGGTATTCTCTCCAATATATATAATATCTATAAATATAACAAATGAAAATTACAAATATAGATGTGAATAGAATTATGACAAACAAAATTATTTTTAAACTTTTAAATGTGTTTTAAAGAAAGGGGTGTCTTTGCTTTTTATTTCATTAGAGGCAGGGGTTTTATTTTAAATAATATAAGTACTTTAGAAATGTAAATCGACATACAGAAATATATAATAAATATATAGAGATATAAAGATATAATACCAAACTATGAATAGAAATAGAAATCTATGCAAGTAACATGAAAAGATGCAATATATAATATAATTTTTATTATAGAGTAATATAAATTCTAAATATAAATGCGAATATAAATATGAAAAATATATGATTGGGGCTCGGAGCAGCCCAGGTGTGAGCTGTAATGATGATGGGGGCTCGGAGCAGCCCAGGTGTGAGTGTGAGGATGATGGGGGCTCGGAGCAGCCCAGGTGTGAGTGTGAGGATGATCGGGGCTCGGAGCAGCCCAGGTGTGAGCTGTTAGAATGATGGGGGCTCGGAGCAGCCCAGGTGTGAGTGTGAGGATGATGAGGGGCCGGCTCCTGCCGGGGCGAGGCTGTTTTAGGGGGAGGCTTTGCCTCAGCTCCCTTTTGCATGGAGCTGCTGAGTGGAGGGGTATTGGAGAAAAAGTGGCTCCCAATATTACCAGTTAGATTGTGCCTGGGCCAGTCTGACCCTCGCTGCTGGGCCAAAGGCAGCAACTGCGGTGTGTCACTGCAGAGATACCTTAGCTTGCTGGTGGTTGCAGCTGGGCCCCGAACAAGTCCAGGCTTGTAAGGGACCCCGTTACCTCAGGAGGATAGCTTCAGGCGATGGTGAAGAGAAAAAGGAGAGGATTCTGCTGGAGGGTTTCATGTCCAGAGGTTTATTCCATGGTTACAGAGGTCTGAACGTGAGGACCTGCTCCAACAGAACCAAGACCGCATGGTCTGATCACCTTTTTAAGCTCAGGGACAGGGGGAGGGGAGGTACAGGTGAGCCACCAACCAGGTGAGAGGGGCAGGGTCTCAGGGGAAGATGACACCCAGACAGGCCAATGACCTCTGGGCATAGGGGCATCCTTTAAACTTGACCAACCACACGACGCCTTGCTGGAACGTTAGGTCTGAGTGACAGGACTCACTCAGCATGGGGGTAAGGGGGAAGGGAGAGAGACATAGGCACACCTGGGAAAGTGACCTGGAAGGCCAAAATGGGACATTACAGCACACCACAACATCTCCCCCTAGTTTTGTTTAAAAAGAAGAGGACTATGTTTGTGGTGCAGAATGATTGCCAAACCATGGTTGGTAAATCAGTTCTTCCTCTACAGGAGGGTCAGTGTTTTCCACTGAGGCTTCTAGGTCATCCATTGGAGCACGGAGGGCTTCCAAATGGTAGACCTCAGGAGGGGGAGATGAGCTTGAAACTGACTTGAGAACCATGCGTTTGATTAGTCCAAAAACAATGCTAAAAACTACAATAACTATAACTAAAATAAACAGCACTAAAAACACAGTTTTCAGAATAGATCCCAACCAGCCCGAGAGTCCCCAGCCCTTGAACAGTCCACTCAGCCTGTTGTCAGTTTCTCTGTTGATGTCTGAGAGCCTTTGTCAAGGTAGTCCATATGTGGTTTGGGCTGAGGCACTATGCAGGAGGTCACAGGTGGGATGATCACGAGTAGGACGAGAAGCAGGCTCGGTCTCATGGTGTCTCGAGGCTACACACGAACAGTGGGATCTAAACTGCCACAAAAACTTGAAACAAATATATATTATAAACTATTCCAGATAGGAGGCTTAAATGGAATTTCCTCCAGAGAACGCGTGCGGCGTTTTCTTCTCCAGGCAGCATGAGCAACCTGGGGTGCTTCTGTAGATTTCTCTGATACCTTGGGAACATAGGGCTTTACCCATTTGGAAGGAACCCACCCTAAACCAGAGGGGGTGGACACACAGGCATATCCACGTCCCCAAGTAACCAATTTGTAAGGTCCCACCATTTTCCAAGTCTCAGGGTCCTTTCCTAAAACTGGAGGTTTTTCCTTAATTAACCTATGATTGCTCCCCCCAAAGTGGCGTAGGATGGGTGGGTTCAGGCTGTCAAAAGAACAATTCAGAAAATTTATTGTGAATAGCGCCCTGGATAACCGGATGTGGGGAGGTTCTACCTTCAGAACCTGTTGTTGCTGGTCCAGGACCCTTTTAATATCACGGTGAGTTCTTTCTACAATGGCTTGACCTGTAGGGGAGTAGGGGATGCCAGTTTTGTGCTCTACTCCCCATTGCTGCAGGAAGCTCCCAAATTCCTTGGATTTGTAAGCAGGCCCATTATCAGTTTTCAGCTCCTTGGGGATGCCCATGAAAGAAAAAGCCTGCAAGAGGTGCTTAGTAGCATCAATAGATGATTCTCCTGTGTGGGCAGAAGCATAGACCGCTCCAGAAAAGGTATCTACACTAACATGAACATATTTCTGCCGTCCAAAAGACTGTATGTGTGTTACATCTGTTTGCCACAGTTCACAATTGTTCAGTCCCCTTGGGTTTGCTCCCGTACTCACTGTAGGGAGTGCATGTTGTTGGCAATTTGGGCATGTGGCCACAATCGCTTTGGCCTGTTCTCGAGTGATGTTAAACTGACGAACCAGGCCAGGTGCATTTTGGTGGAAAAGCTGGTGGCTGATTTTTGCCTGTTCAAAAACATTTGGGAGAGTGGCCATCACTGCAGGTGCAGCAAGAGCATCTGCCCTTCTGTTGCCTTCAGCGATAAACCCCGGCAAGTCAGTGTGTGATCTGACATGCATCACATAAAATGGTTGCTCTCGGTGAGTGACTAACTTTACCAGCTTTGAGAGCAATTCGAAAAGTGCGATGTTAGACACATCTTGCAGTATTGCTTGATCTGCCCTGGATACTACTCCTGCCACATATGCAGAGTCTGTAATCAGATTAAATGGTTCTGAGAACCTTTCAAAGGCCCTAACAACCGCAGCCAATTCAGCAACCTGAGGTGAACCTTCCACCTCAGCAATGTCTGTCTGGGTTTGAGGATCCTTCCAAGTCATAACAGAATTGTGGGACCTCCCGGATGCATCTGTGAAGACAGTTAGAGCCCTTTTTAAAGGTCTCCTACTTAGAGCACTTCTCAGTTTTAAGGTAAATTGAACATCTTGTTCGAACAATTTGTGAGCGGGCCGCGCTACCGAAATTTGTCCTGAGTAGGAATCCAGAGCAAACTGCAACACTTCATTTTCTTGAAACAATTGTTCCAGTATTTTCATAGTATTTTGACCTGATTTTAACTCAACTGGAATGTGAATGCACTTAAAATCACATCCTGCTAACTCCCTGATCCGGGTCCTTGCTTTCCGGATCAGTTCTGCTACCAGCTCCTGAGGCTTTGTCAGTCTCTTGGACCTTTTGTGACTGAGGAAAACCCATTCTATGATCAAGAGAGGGTCCCTCTGGTCCCGGTCCTTTTTTGGTGTGTTCTTTGCCTTAGGTGTTTGTTTTTCCTCCCACTGGAAAATAATTCCATGGAGGTGTGGCAACTTACCTAGAATGATAAATTTGAATGGCAGGTCAGGCCGGCATCGGTTGGCCTGTCTTGTGGACATTGCAATCTGAACCTTTTCTAGAGCTTTCTGTGCCTCTGGGGTAATAGACCTAGGAGCACCTGGGTCCTCTCCCCCTTTCAATAAATTGAAAAGAGGGGCAAGGTCTTCATTAGTCAGACCGAGCCATGGTCTTACCCAATTCAAAGACCCACACAACTTGTGGACATCCGCAAGGGTCTTGATCTTTGGATTGATTTCTAATTTTTGAGGAACAATGGTCCTATTTCCAATTTCTAAGCCCAAATACTTCCAAGGTGGCATCTTTTGAATTTTCTTTTCCTGGAGCTCGAACCCTGCAACAATCAATGCATCGATCGTTAGGTCAAGCGCATGCGTGAGTAAATCATCATTGGGGGCACACACAAGGATATCATCCATATAATGATAGATGATGGCCTTCTCTGCGGCTGCACGTACTGGGGAAAGCAGGGAAGACACATACCACTGGCAAATAGCTGGAGATACCTTTAATCCCTGAGGAAGAACGGTCCAGTGGTACCTTTTCATAGGGGATTCCATATTAATAGAAGGGACTGAGAATGCAAAACGCGGTGCATCGTCAGGGTGCAAGGGGATTTGGAAAAAACAATCCTTAATATCAATAACAGCTAATTTCCAATCTTGGGGAAGCATTGTTGGGGATGGCATACCAGGCTGGGGAGAACCCATATCTTCAATTACATTATTAATTTGTCGGAGGTCGCAGAGGAGCCGCCATCTCTTTTTGTCAGCTTTTTGGATGACAAACACTGGAGAGTTCCATGGGGACATGGTCTCCACAATGTGGCCCTTTTTTAGTTGCTCTTCCACTAGTTCTTCAAGCACCTTTATTTTTTGTTTACTTAGCGGCCACTGTTTCACCTGAACTGGTTTGTCTGTTATCCACTTCAGTTTTGGGGTGGGGCGCTGTTGTTCAGTGACTGCTGTACAAATATGCTGTGGAGAGTCTGGAATATCAATTGTGACACCCCACTGGGCCATTAAATCTCTCCCTAACAAAGGTTCTGAATAATCCAACACAAATGGACGGATATTAGCCAATTGTCCGTTTGGTCCCTCAAATTGAATAATGCTTTTGGATTGTCTTGCCAATTGCAGATCTCCTACTCCTTGAAGGTGACCGGCAACATTTTGCAAAGGCCAATGTGCTGGCCAGTCTTGTACCGGAATTACTGTGCAGTCTGCACCTGTGTCTACAAGCATCTCAATGCGTTTAGACTCCCCACCCCCACTGACATTACACCATAATTTGGGTTTGTCTTTTCCAATAACTTGGACCCGGGCGACTGTGGGCCCTTGTTTTTTGATATTTTCAGGTAAAGATGGCACAGGGATAGCTTGTGCAACAATTTGTCCCTTGGGAAGAAACAGGGGTGGGTGGAAACAATGCAGGCCGAGAACGAATTGCTCAGGATCTGATGTTGTCATTCCCGGAGCAATTTCGATCTCTTGTGGTGTGTGTTTGGTGTCCCCAATGACGATGTACTTACAACGAATCCGGCTCCAAGTACCTTTCTGTTCAGGATTTACAGACACAAAATGCCAATCAGTGTCCTCCAGATGGAGTGACTCAGTCAGCTGCAACCTGTAAGGCTCATTGACAGAAGATGTGGTTAACACAGGATCACTTAAATCATACACAGTCTTTGAAGCACCTGCTTCACTTACACAATCATTAATATTATCGCGCGCTTGATTTGTTTTGCTACCCTTATTCCCTTGGCCTGCTCTTTTTGTGTCTATGCGCCTGGCAGGCCGGCGCTGGCTCTTCAGTTTTTTTGTTGTTGTTGACCCCCAGGGAGGGCTTGTAGTTCTCCTCCCCTGCCATTTCTAAATTCATCAAATTCCCTTTTCAGGGGGCACTGGTTACTCCAGTGCCCTAGGTTGTTACAAAGCAGGCATGGTTTTGTGGGCTCAACCATTGCTGGTCTCCGCTGCTGCCCAGGGTACTGATGTGCTGAGGGAAAAGGCGCAGGGCTGGCAACGGCGACACGCTGAGGTGGTCTTGGCAGCAGCCTTGGTCTGGTGTCTTCAGCCACAGTCATCAGAGGCACTTTCCTGTTACACACTAGAAGCATGTCCTTTAACGTAGGGGTAGGTTCGAGAGGAAGGCTCAGGATTGCCGCTTGACACTGTTCATTTGCATTTGTAAACGCCAATTCCTCTAAAATTGCTTCCCTAGCATTCTCTTTTTTAACTTGTATTTCAATAGCTCTAGTTAACCTTTCTACAAATTTCAAAAAAGGCTCTGATGGTAGCTGTTTAATTTTACTATAGGGCTCAAAAGGCCCCTCAGGTTGTAGGGAAAAGAATGCTTTTTCAGCTGCTTCCTTTACTTTTTCGAGTGTTTCTGCAGGAATTGCAGTAGCTTGGATCAAGGGAGAAGACCATTGGCCCTCACCACAGAGGAGCTCAATGGTGATAGGGTTACCACTGTTGTCTTTGGCTGTGTTTGGATCAGCATGCAAGCCTGGGAGAGCATCTTTTAGCATTTGTTTCCATGCTATTTCCCATAATTTAAATTCCGTGGAGGTCATTAGACAGGAAAAAAGCTGTTTTAAATCATGTGGAATCACTACAGTCCTACTCAATTCAGAATTTAAAAGGCCACGGAAATATGGACTGTGTGGACCATATTCTTTATGAGACTTACAGATCTCTTTAATCAATTGCCGTCCAAAAGAACTCCAATTAGCAGTTGGAACTGCTCCCCCCTGAGCAGCAGTCTGAAAGGTAACAGGAGCCAGTGACAACATGGGACTATGCATTGGGTCTGCTGTTCCCTGCTCTGTATCCCTTGAAACAGAAGCATTGGGATCACAGACACAGGTTTGGGGGATGGCAGTGGGTGTGTCCCCACCGTGGGAACCCGGGGAGGGGGCGGAGACGCAACGGGGACAGGGGGCGGGGACAGGGGGCCGGCAAGGGGCGGGGAAACCGTGGGAACAGGGGGCGGGGTCAAGGGGCAGGCAGGGGGCGGGGACACCTGGTGACATCACGTCAGCAGACGCCCCCTGGGAGGAGTAGAGGGGCGGAGCTGAGGGTATTGCAGGAAAGGGAGGGGGAGGGGGAAAGGTGTCACGAGGAACAGGAGGAGAGGGGGATGGGGCTGGAGTTTTGGGATGCTTAAGGGGATTTTGGGAAGAAGAAGACCAGGTTTGGGAAGATGCCACGTGGCATCCACCATCTTGTGGACCCCCTAGGGACTGGGGGCCATTTTGGGTAACACTACTCTCTGCAAAGCTACCACGTGCTGTGGGTTTCAGAGGAGGGGACACAAGGGATTGGGAAAGATTCCACGCAGGCTGGCCAGGGCCTTGTGGAGAGGGCAACTCAGGCATTTCAACAGAATTTGGGCGTCGACTTCCCAATGAGTTTGATCTGTTTAAAATACTAAGTTTTGGGGAAAGAGGTTTAGGGGTTTTAGAACTAGGAGAGGGAGAAACAGGGAGAGTAGAGGTACATGGCTTTACATTTGGCTTTTTCTCCATTTCCTTTTGTTTGAGCAATGCTGTACGAATTTGTAAACTCCAAAACACAAATTTAGCCGAGGGGGCATTGCCAGATTGTCCTAAGGTTATCAATTCATTTGCAACTTTATCCCAGAATTGAATGTTGTGGATTTCTTCAGGGGAGATTTGTGGGAAGTGGAGGAAAAGCCATCTTATAAACTGTTTCAATTTTCCCTTTGAGAACTTCACATTACTACTATTTAAAATGCTAACAATATTATAATACACTCCTTTTTGTACAATGCTGAGTTTCAAACCCATGTTAAATGTAAAAAGCAAAGTACTAAATCCCGCCTGACCAAAAACAAAGCCAAAATCAGCTACCGATTTCAAAAAAAAAAAAAACCACAGATGGAAAGGGATAACGAGCCGACAAAAGCTTCACAATGCAGCTGTATATACTGC
The DNA here is from genome assembly GCF_035770615.1 of Melospiza melodia melodia. Classification (NCBI taxonomy): domain Eukaryota; kingdom Metazoa; phylum Chordata; class Aves; order Passeriformes; family Passerellidae; genus Melospiza; species Melospiza melodia. The sequence continues at coordinate 82,148 of NW_026948531.1, forward strand.
TTTTCAAATTCCCGGGCAGCAGCAGCAGGGCACGCCCTGCCGAGCAGAGGCAGAAACAAAGCCTCCCCCGCCGTGGAATGCACCCCCCCGCGGAGCAGAGAGAGCAGCCACGCCACGCGGCAAGCCGAAACCGGGGCCCCCCGCGCCGCGTGTGCAGAGAACACCCCCCTCCCCCGCACAGAGAGAGAGAGAAAGATCTCCCGACCACGTGGAGAGAGCCGAGCTTGCAGAGCCAAAAGGAAGAGAGAGAGAGCTCCCGCGCGAATTCGAAAAGACAGCAAAACACGCGGCAGAAAGCTAATAGCTAGAAATCAATGAATTCCCGTCTGTGGGGCTGCGCAGCCAAAAATGCAAATGCAAAAAGGAACAGAACTCACGGCAGAGTCTGTTTTTGAGATCCTGCCCTACCGAGAGCAGAGATACTCACCCAAAATGGAAGCTGTAGCTGGCTGGGTACAGGCAGGTCTCTTCACCGGAACAGGACCTCTCTTGGGCGAGAGAGGCTACCCTGTCCTCCCTCTGGAAAATCTGCTCACCAGAAAGGAGCTGGGCTTTCCAGAGGCGCCGAACAGTCCACGAAACTTCTTCTGGGAATATTCCCTAAGTCTCTAGCCGAGGGCGAATAAACCAAAGCCCCTTTCAGCTGGATGCACGGCTGCCAGAAGCTTCTCCAAGGCACTGCAGGTCTGTCTTCGGCTGCAGAGTCGCTTTGCCCGCCTCAGGGACGCCAAATATTGGAGAAAAAGTGGCTCCCAATATTACCAGTTAGATTGTGCCTGGGCCAGTCTGACCCTCGCTGCTGGGCCAAAGGCAGCAACTGCGGTGTGTCACTGCAGAGATACCTTAGCTTGCTGGTGGTTGCAGCTGGGCACCGAACAAGTCCAGGCTTGTAAGGGACCCCGTTACCTCAGGAGGATAGCTTCAGGCGATGGTGAAGAGAAAAAGGAGAGGATTCTGCTGGAGGGTTTCATGTCCAGAGGTTTATTCCATGGTTACAGAGGTCTGAACGTGAGGACCTGCTCCAACAGAACCAAGACCGCATGGTCTGATCACCTTTTTAAGCTCAGGGACAGGGGGAGGGGAGGTACAGGTGAGCCACCAACCAGGTGAGAGGGGCAGGGTCTCAGGGGAAGATGACACCCAGACAGGCCAATGACCTCTGGGCATAGGGGCATCCTTTAAACTTGACCAACCACACGACGCCTTGCTGGAACGTTAGGTCTGAGTGACAGGACTCACTCAGCATGGGGGTAAGGGGGAAGGGAGAGAGACATAGGCACACCTGGGAAAGTGACCTGGAAGGCCAAAATGGGACATTACAGCACACCACAACAGAGGGGTTTATGGGGCGCTCCCGGCGCTGTCTCATGGAAGGACTGCGGGAGCTTCCCACAGGGTCGGGGGCACCACCTGGATCCGCGCTTGGGTACGTGGAGCATCGCTTAAAGGAGGCGCCGAGGGACGAATCTTTGTGCCGGGGAGCAGCAGCCGAACAGGTGAGCCCGTGTGGGTTCGGAGCGGGGAATTTTCTCCTTCCCCTTTGCAATTTCATCTTGCCAGTCCCTCCCCGGTTCCCCAGGAACACAAATGGAGCTTATGAAGACAAAAGGGATTAAGGAGAAGGAAGCAGCTCCTCTTCTTTTATTGTCTGCGTTTGACCTGAGGGGATCCCTCTTGACTTGTGGTTTTAAGGGTGTTGATTGCAGGAAAAGCTGCCTTTTCCAGGCTGTTAGGGGTATCCAGGGGGTTCTATTCTAAGGGGAATGGGAAAAGTATTTTTGTGGTATTATGGGTTTGATTTGAAGGCAGCCACCCCATTTGCACCACCCTCGGGTTTAAATGGCGGGGGCAGCCTTGGTGTCCCTCCTTTTCAAGGGTTTGAATGGAGGTCGAAATCGCCCTTTCCCATCAGTCGAAGGCTTTCATTTGGGGAGCGCCCCTACTTTTCTGCTCTCCTAGGAGGTGAAATTGGAGGGGAGAACACATTTCTTTGCCCTTGTTGAAGTGAGGTGCGCCCCGTCTGCGGTTTCGGGGTTGGCTTGCGGGAAGCCGCAGCTCCGGCAGCGTTTGCAGGGCTGCAATGGGGCTGTACCGCTGCATTGGAGGGCGCTGCCCGTGCCCGCGGCCCGGCCCGGAACGTTCCCGCTCGGGAGCGCTGCTGGCACGGCCCGGACAGCTGCCGGGGCGCACGGGGGATTCGGCGCGGCCGGGCCGGCCGAGGGCGGCAGTGGCGGAGCCGCGCCGGTGCGAGCCGTGCGGAGCCGAGTGGAGCCGGGCCGGGCCGGCCAAGGGCGGCAGAGGCGGCGCGGGCGCTGCCGCGCCGGCCCGGGCGGTGCCGGCCGCTCCGTCCACTCCGGGCGCGGGGCTCGGGCGCCGCCGGTAGCCCCGGGCCCGGTGCCGGCCCCGCCGGGCAGGGGCAGCGGGCGGGGCTCCCCGGGGCGGCGCCGGCCCCGCGTGCCGGAGCAGCCGCCACAGGAGCCGCTTTCCTGCCGGGAGCCGCGCTCCGTCCGGGGCCGGCAGCGAGCGCGGGGTTCGGCCGCTCCAAGTTCGGCGGTGCCGTGGCTCGGAGGCGCTTTGGAGGTGTTGATGGCATCGCTGGGTTCGGTTTGCAGCGGCTGTCCGCTAAGGGATACGGTGTTCTTCCTGAGCGGGCACGGTTCTCGGTGCCGGTAGGGATGATAATGGTTTGTTTCGGATTGAGTTTTGTAGTCGGATATATATTTTTTTGCCGGGGTATTATGTTTAGAAGGGCGCGCAATGTTTTTTACGGGTCGTAGCGCGAAGCAGCGGTTCGCATTTTAATTCTGTTGCGGTGGCTTTTATTAGCGTGAGTGTATAGTGTTTGTTTTGGGCGGCTTGGGGTAGCGTCGTGTCGTTCATAGCAGCGGGTTTTTAATCTCGATAATTGCATGTGTGTTTATCGTCTTCCAGGGCTTTTATTTGTTTGGTTTGTTTGATTGTAGTGTATGTTTTATGGTTACGGGTAATTTGGGGGACATTGTTTATGGTTACGTTTGTCTTTAGTCTTTGTGTTTGTTTCTAGGTGGTATTTTTATTTTGATAGCTTGAGGCACTATGGGTTTATTCAGTTGGGAATAAGTTTTTTGTTTCAGATTTCAGTTTATCTGTGTTTTTTGGTATTATTCTTGTTGTTGCTTTCTTTATTTTCTTTTTTTGTTGTTGTTGTTGTTGTCTTTTAATGTATTTGCGTATTGTTTATCATGGTTTATTTTGGGAACGTGGGTTTTTATATGGTGGGTTTTTAAAGTATTTATTTATTTGAGTAGTCAATTTCTTAGTTTTTAGTGGTTGAGATGTTTTTCCATTTTGTTAATTAGTTCAGGTTTTAAAGTTATTTTTACAGAGGATTGTTTATTCTTTGAGTTAGTGTAGAGGTAGAATTTTGTTGTTTTTTATTTTTTTTAGTAACGTCGTTCAGGGTGAGTGGCACTGTCTTGAGTTTAGTAGATGGGATTGACTTTTTTTTAGTACTTTTTGTAATTTGCTGTGTGTGTTTCTATAGGATTTTCTTTTATTTTGGTTCCATTTTTCTGTCGTGATGAGAATTATTATTGAAAAGAGTGTTCTTTGTTTTTTTGCTGACACTTGTTTGGCTGTTGGAGGTATCTTGATGTTTTTGGAAGATATTGGTGGGAATTTGATGCTGTTTGTTCTGTCATTTCATTTAGGAATTGGATTTTAAATATGCAATTATGACTCTAACTATATTGAAACAAAAGAAATAGATGTGTAGCAATGGGAATGAGCCAATTTTATTTTTATATATTCGGTCAATTTCTAAAATTTAACATGTAACATGAGTCATTATATGTTACAATAAGTTATTCTAATTTTAATAGAGTATTGTGTATGTTTATAGATATATGAATAGAGAATATAAATGTAAATACAACCCAAACAAAAATACAAATATATAAATGTATTGCAACTATATGCAGATATATAAAAAATTAATAATAAATTGTAAATGTAAAATAACATAAATTGATACAATATATAGTACAAGTAATACTGTGTATATTTTTTTAAAATAATATAGGAAATGGATATAAAATAGATATAAATATGGATGTGATCTATCTATCTATATATATCTATCATTTGTTGTATATTATGATAAATATAAATATAAAAAAAAAAATAGGTAGTTTAAAATAATGGATGGTTTTGTTTTTTCTTTGCCCAAGCAGGGGTTTTAGTGTAAAAATTACAAATACAAATAATATAAAGGTAGAAATATAAGTATAGAAATATATCATAAACACATTAAAGATTTATATAAAAATTAGAAATATAAGGAAAAATAAGTTGTAGCAGTAGATATGGTAAATAATAAAAAAAAAATTCCCGTATATTTTTGAATAAGGTGCATATTAAATATAGTTATTAATATAATGCATCAATATAAACTATAAATATATGTAAAATATAACTATCTATAAGAAGGAATAAAAGCTCTGTGTCACGTGCAGCAGTAGAAAATTTCAGGCTCCCAGGGAATAAATAGTTTTCTTTAAATCATTTTCGTTTTGCAGATTTTTTTTTTTACTCTCGGGTAGCCTGAAAGTTTCTACTGCTGCTTTTTTATTCTAAAGGTGGAAAGGAAAACCAAGATCAGAAATACAAGAAAGGGGAAAGGAAAGGGAAGGGAAAGGGAAAAGGAAAAGGAAAAGGGAAGGGAAGTGGTGAAAAACAGAGTGAAAAAAGTAAAAAGAGTTGGAGGGAAAAAGAGAGGGCATTGGGGAGGAGCGGTGCTGCCTCAGGTCCTTCCCCGCCGTGGGGCGAAGGAGCCGTTTGATGCCCGGGAGGGAGTGCAGGTCCCGGTGGCTCCCGGGGGACGGAGCGGTGGCTGTCAGCCCGAGACTCCAACTCCCGGCAGGCCGTGCTGCCGGCGCGGCGTGTGACGCAACGGCTATCGCGGCACATGAGTGGCTGTCAGCCCGAGACTCCAACTCCCGGCAGGCCGTGCTGCTGGCGCGGCGTGTGACGCAACGGGCGACGCGGCCCGGCATTTTTCTCTAAATCGGCAGTAAATACAGCTGAGTAAAATTAGCTTGGTTTTCTTCCTTCTTTTGTAACGGAACTGTTTTTATTAAAAATCCTATTTGAATATGTGGAAAAAGTGGGGATGTCCTGTAATATATCGTCGCTTTTCTTGTTTACAGGGTGCTCAGAAAGCATGCGTCCCTTAGAGTCCCACGGAAAGGTTCTCAGTGCGATCTCTATCAAGGTATGTATTTACAAATAAGTGATCCCTTTAGATATTTGCCTGTGTACCTTTTCCTGTAATTCAGAGCTTGCGTTCTGTGGGTTTTATGATAAACCTGTAAAACATGTAAAAATGGTTTTGCAAGTCTTAAACCTTGAAGGTAGCAATAAGTGGATTTAGAGCCTGTTCTTGACCAGACAAAGGGAAAAAGTGTGACTTTGATGCTGAACTTGTCATTTTTCATTTGACTTGTCTTGAATGATTTAGGAATAGAGAGAACTAGAAAAAGAGAGAAATAGAATTGATTATTGAGCACTCCTCAACTGCTCACCATGGTTCAGTGTAGAGCCAAAGGGAAGGGTGATGGAACAGAGCTCTGTGCTTTGCAAGGAAATAAATTTAAACCTGACCTCCTCACAGAGTCTCACTAACTTCTTTTGTTTTAAAATACAAAATACGATTAGGAAGGGTTGGAAGTTAGTGTTTTCGGAAAGAAACGGCAGTTCCACAGAACATTCCATTTCACAGAGGCTCTGGGAACGATTCATGTTGTAAGTGCTGTCACTGCAATCAGTTGGTGGTTCAGCCTTGAAACGTGCACTTGGCCTTCTATAAAGCACTGTTTTGTTTGCCTTTCAGTGCTATGAGTCTTGATAAATTGGAGAAGAGCCCAAGAGAAATTTTTCATCCCTTGATATAAAAGGTAGGAAGTGACTTTTTTTGGTTTGGTTCTTTTTCTTTATTATTTTCTGGAAATAAAAGTAATTAAGTATAGGTACTACTGGTTTGTTTCTTCCAGTAGCAGGTGATAACAATAGCAGTAGTACTAGTAAAAATAACAATAGAAATAATAATAACAGTAATGTAATACTACGTAAACTGTCTTTATCCATTGAACTGGCCATTTCAAATCAAAACTTCTAAACACAAATCAAACCATCATCCTTGTAGAATCTTTCACAGCAGCGGGCTAAAGATCTTGGTTTTGTTGACAGGATTTATTGGTTCTGGAAGAACAAGAGGGAAGTACAAGCCTAACTACTTCTAGCTCACAGACCCGTCCAGTGAACCCAGCTTTGTGTTTTGGTGGGCTTGTGATGACTTTGAAATCAATTGCTCATTCCAGTAAAAAAAATTCATGTTTTTTTGAACGTGACAGCAGAAATAACTTTAGGCACCAACTGAATAATAATAGATCACCAGTTTAAGTTAAAAATTCATGCTATACTATCAAAATTTAAAGGTAAATTATTATGTATTAGGTGATGGTATAAAGTGTATGTTCTAATGTGTAATGCAAAGATACATACGTACCTGAAAGTCCTTAGAGGAAACAAATTTTTATGTCTGCTGTTTGATTTTTTACCATACGATATTTGGCTTTATTTCCCAGGGATCGGTGAATTTTAACTTTGGAGTCCACTATGCTAAGGATGCTCAGCTTACAGGTGATGAAATGTTCAGTAATGGTGAGTTTTTCACCTTCTCTTTAATTGCTATGCTGATCTGAATAAGAAAAAAAAACAAAAGCAAGAGAAAAAAAAGGATGGTTTATTATTTTTTACGCTGTTATGTTTGTTTCCTCAGTATTTGCTGCAGCTCTGCTTACCCAAGCTTTGGGTTCCTTCTGTCCCACTGGGAGTTGCCCAGTTTGGTTGCATCTGGTGAAATTCACCCTGAGACCTTACAGAACTAGCTCCAACTACGTGAGAGCCATTTGCAGTTCTCTCCAGACACCTGGAGAATGGGTGACGTTTCTGAGGATCCGGCGAGCGTGCTTCTATCAAAACTCAGTCTGTGAAATTCCTGGGGAAAACCCTTCTGTGTCCTGAAGGGTTCAAACTCTGGCGAGGATCCCGTTATCAGGTGCTCACCTGGATGGTTCCAGCTCCCAAAGGTAACACTTGTACTCTTGCCCTGTAGTTTACATCTATTGTATTTTTGTTATTTTGCAAGATTTTTTGTCTTTGCAAAATACTGTGCATTTCACTCTTTGGAACCTCTCAGATGGTTCTTTGGTGCAGCACCACCCCATGGGACACTTGGCTGCTGTCCTGAAGGGGTTGGTGGCTGGAATTGTGAATCCTGGAGAGTTTATGAGTCTTCTGTCCCCAGGGAGGTATCATGCTTTGTTTACTCTTGTTCTGTTGGTTAGGCGCTGCTTCTCGTTGCAAGTACGAATTTCAAACTGCCCTGTTCTTTTTTTAACTGTTTTCCTGGTTCTCTCCGCCCGGCAGGGAAAGACTCTCGTATCCTTGTCGTCGGGCTCGGTGCTGTCCAAGAAGATACGGGGACTAAAAAAATCATAAGAAGCAAAATATGACTGCAGGGAAAAGAAGCTGGAGAGAACAGAAGGTGATGTTGTTATCCTTACCCTGTATTAGAGACATCCGCTGTGCTTTGATGCTGGCAGCTGCCAGGGGCTTGTTAGCTCTTTGTAGGCAGGTGTAGGTGTTCACTTGTAGGTTTTATCTCTGGACAAGTCAATTCAAACTTTGCTAAGCTGATATTTGCAGATTACTCTCTAGCACAGTCCAGCATGACATTTTTGAATGTTGTAAAAATACCATGTTACTTGGAAATTGCTAATGAAGAGAAGCTTTAGGGGAAAATAAGATTTCAGGGTTGGAAGATGTGAGAAGAATTTTGTGGGGACGTTAGACTGAAGTAAAGCACACTTGAAGCTGGACTGGCACGCTGGCAGGTCCCCTATTAAACAGTAGTGCTGAGATTAGCCTGGGGGTTGCCCATTGTTTCTGTAGAAATCAATGTTTCCTGGTCTTCAGAGGTAAGCTGCTTTGAAAAGCTGGAAGGTGCAGCACGCTGACAATCCCCGTGCTTTGGAATAAAAGTAGATTTCAGAAGGGTCCTAAGCTTTTGTCTTTTCCTAGAAGTCGATGTAATCCTGTCGAGGAGTTTTTAATTCTCTGTTGCCATGTCATCCATCAGAGCCCTGTTGTACTAATCTTATACAAGTACAAAACAAAAAATCAGACCCTGTCCCAAGCACTTAGAGGCCAGAACACGATTTCCTCAGGCTGCCATTTGTGTGCCATCGGTACTCACCACGAATTGAGCCCTCTGGCTCTGACAGAGCCCCTGGATGCTGACGGAAGGGGGCTGGTCACAGACCCTGGAGGTGCCTGTCCCCCAGGGTGGGAGAGGACGAGGCAGTGTGGCCTGCAGGGAGGGTGTCGTCCCCAGAGAGCAGCCGGCGACTCCATGCCTGCCCGGGGCTGCGGGTGCACCCTCGGGGTGGACGCCTGCCCTCAGGTTTCCCTCTGGGCACCCGGGGAGGGAACCAGGTCCATCCGTGTGGCAGCTGCAGGGCCTGCAGGCTCTGGGCCCTGGAGCCGAGTGAGCCTGAGCTGCTGCATGCTTGCTGTGAGCTTTGGGGTGAGCGTGCATCACTGCAGGCCTGGGATGGATTGAAATGCGCTGAGGAAAGCGGAGGGAGGGAGGGAGGGAGGGAGGGAAATGCTCTGTTAACATGTGCCAATTCTTCTGTCAGACTCATCACGGCGGGACAGCGTGAGGACTGAAAGTGTAAGAAGATGTGGAGGGAAAGAGAGAATCTGACAGGAGCAGCGAACGCATGAGTGCACGAATTTTGCTTTTTGCTTGGATGTAAACTCAGGAGTTGAGAGGAATTTGGGAGTGAGAAGGGACATTTCAGAAGGAGAAGAAGAAAAAGAAGTTGTTGCTACAGTCCTGGCAAAAGCTTTTGTTCTAGCTAATAAAAGAAGTTAGTTTAAAAAACAAAAAGGAAAAAATGTAGTGTTTTTTTTTTCCTTCACTATGATATTCATTGGTGGTATATGGTGTGTTGTTTTATTTCTTGGTATTATTAACTCTGTGTAAATTGTTTTTTGAGTGAAGCTGACTTTCTGGATGGGTTGGTTTGTATTTGAGGCAGGATTAATTTCAGTAGGGTTCTTTCATAGATTTCTGATGGGTATTACTGGGATTTTGGTTTTGTTTACTGTATGTATGAACCTAGAGCTTTGGTAGGGCCAGCTGGGCTGCTGGAGTTTTGGGTGTGAATTTATTAGATGGCTTTTGTTAGATGCAGTTTTTAATTTTTGAAATGTTTTTCAATGTAGTGGTTTTAAGGTGGTTTTTAAGAATTCATTGTATTGCTTTATCTTGTTTGTAGTTGGTGTATGATAAGGGATGTGGTGTGAGTTCTTGAACATTATGGTTTTGGTGTTCCTAAGTTCTGATTTCTTTGTGGTTCAATATTTTTTTTTATTTTTATTTTTTGGGACAGGGGCATTTATATGGTGGGTTTTTATAGGCAATATGTTTTTTAATTTAGGTAGTGATATTTTTTAATATTTTAATAGTTTAGGTTTTTTATTTTCATGGTTTTAATTATTTTTTTTAATTTTTTGAAATAACTTTTATAGATTACATGTTATTATTTGTGCATTAACATAAAGGTAGAGCTTTGGGGACTTTTTTTAGTAATGTTTAGGGTCAGTTGTGCAGTTTTGAGTCTAGTGCGTTGGTTTGATTTAATTTTTAATGGGTGTTTGTTTTTATTAGCAGTTGTGTCATTTTCAAGGTGTGTTTGAGTTTTTTGGGGTTTTTGAGATACTGGTTTAGGAGGAAGTTTATGATGAGAATGTGCGGAGGTTTTGGGCTACTTTATAGTGAGATTTAAAATTTATTTACAGTTAGGTTTATTTGAGTTTTTATTAGGGTTCAGTGACGTTGTGGGATGTTTGTTCTGTTAGTAATAGAAATAGGTTTTGTTTTGCTGTGCTGCGATGGGATGGGCGTGTGCTGCGTGCCGGTGCTGACAAAGGTACAGTATTGTTGTGGCTCTGGTGCGTCGGGTTAATGAACTGACATGGTTTAATATAGAGATGAAAATAGAAATAAATATACATTTAAAAATAAATATAACATTAGAGTGGTAAACATAAATATAGATAACAGATACATACATAAAACTATAATATATGGTATATAATTGTAACATGTTATCATATAGATAAATGATAGTCTATTTTATATATATATACACAAAGATATATAAATATAGATTGTAAATATAAAAATATTTAAATAGAGTTAAAGTAAATTGGGGGGTTTTATTAGGGTATAGGCTGGGGTTTTTAAATGATAGCAATAAAATATAAATTCAGATATACAAATATATATAGAAATACAAATATCTATACATATTTAATTTAAAGAAATATAAGTAAGAAAATATATATAATACAGAAAATATATTTCTATGATTATATTAGAAGGTATTCCCTCTAATATAGATAAAATCTATGCATAAAATAAATAAAAATATCCATATAAATATCATTATAATTTTGAAAAATAAATTTACTTCGTAAATTTTAAATCTGGTTCAAATAAAGGGGTGTCCTTGGTTTTTATTTGGTTAGAGGCAGGAGTTTTATTTTAAATAATATAAGCAATATAGAAATGTGGATCTTAAGATAGAAATATATAATAAATATATAAAGAGAAATTGCTAAACTATGAATATAAATTTAAATATAAATATATGTAAGTAATATGAGGAGTTGTGGCATGGAATATAAATAACATTAAATGGCAATATAAATTATAAATGGGAATATAAATATAAAAATATGTAAATATCGTTTAAAAGAAATGGAATGTTTTGGCTTTTATTTAAGTAGAGGCAGGGTTTTTATTTTGAATATTATAAGTGTTCCAGAAGTAAAAATCTTGACGCAGAAATATTTAATCCATATAAAAATATGAATAAAAAAATATAAAAAATATAAATACCTACTCGCATCGGATGTAATATAGAATATAAATTTATTTATAAATTGACATTGGTAAAGATAAATATATAAGTAAGCAATATACATTAATATACATTATAAATACAAATATGAATATAACAATTGAACATTAGGATAAAATCTATTTAAATATTTTTTAAAAGAAAGGGTTCGGTTTTTTTTTATTGTTGTGTTAGAGGCAGGGTTTTTATTTTAAATAGTATGAATGTAGATATTGTTATATATTTCTAAATATTGAGATATACAATCAAGATATAAATATATATATAAACACAAAATATAAATAAATACAAATAATAGGAAGTGATGTAATGAAGAATACAAATAACAGTATACATAAGTATACATTTTAAATGTAAATGTGAATATGAACCTGAAAAATAGAATTTTATAAAATATTTAAGTACAGTTTGGAAGAAAGGGGTTCTTTTTGGCTTTAATGTGGATGGAGGCAAAGGTTTTATTTTAAATAATCCAAGTGTTACCGAAGTAAAAATCGTAACAGAAATGTATACTTACTATGTGAAAATATTTATAAAAATATACAAATAAATTTAAGTTTTAGGGATATATGCAATATGGAATAGAAATGTATTTATAAAAAGAAATGTATAAATGGACAGTGTACATCAATATACGTTGTAAATAGAAATGTGAATATTAATATGAAAAAATATTTTTAAAAATATTTAAATATTTTTTTTAATAATTTTTTTTGTGTTGTGTTTTGTTTTGTTTTGTCTTTTATCCTATTAGATTAGAGGCAGACGGTTTTTTTCCCTCTTCCCGGTTGTTTTGGGGCATTTATTTCAGAGCAGTTTTCGGCGGGGGTCGCCCCTGTTCTTTTTTGCCGCCTTCGCTGCCGCAGCCCCGAGGCGCGCTGCGCCCCCGGCTGGGGCGGGCGGCAGTGCTGCCGCCTTGTGGGCAGAGCGCGGTACTGCAGCCGTGCAGCTAGAGGCGGCCAGCTTGGGAGTGGCGCGTGGGCGATGTCGCGGAGTTTTGTTTGACCTTCTCAGCATGGCGGCGAAAAGGGCGGGGAAGTGGAGGACCGTGTGGGTGTTTAACTGCACTGCCTGCGCGGAATACCGATGTCATGGCGGCCCCGACGGATTTTTCTGTGGCGTTTCATGTGTACCCGAGACATGCTGTGGGCTCAGGGGCTCCGCGGGCGGGCGTATTTTGGCGGGTTTGTGAGAGGCATCTGGGTAAACGCCTCGCTGTGCCGGGGTCCTCTCACGTCCGCTTTCCCGCCCTGAGGGAGCCGAGCCGGGCCGAATAGTTCCGAAGAGCCGTAGAGTCTAGTGTGGCCGGAAAGAGCCGAGTTTCCCCGAAGAGCCGAGTGTGGCCGGAAAGAGCCGAGTTTCCCCGAAGAGCCGAGTGTGGCCGGAAAGAGCCGAGTTTCCCCGAAGAGCCGAGTGTGGCCGGAAAAAGCCGAGTTTCCCCGAAGAGCCGAGTGTGGCCGAAAACAGCCGTGTTTCACCGAAGAGCCGAGTGTGGCCGGAAACAGCCGAGTTGAGCCGAAGAGCCCAGTGCGGCCGAAAACAGCCGAGTTTACACCAAGAGCCGATGATAGCCGACTGGAACCGATAGCCGAGTGTAGCCGACTTGAGCCGCATTTAGACAATGTGCCGAATACGACCGAGTTTAGCCGAAGAGCCGAACTGAAACGAGTTTAGACCAAGAGCCGAACCACGCCGAATTCAGCCGAGTTTCATTAAACAGAACCGAACGACGCCGCAGCGCTCTGCATGCAGTGCGCCTGTGCAGACGGCAGGGATCGCTGTGCCTGCAGAGCGCCGGTGCACAAGGCAGGGGGCGCTGTATAAAGTATAAAATATCAACTATCTATAAAAAGGAATAAAAGCTCTATGTCATGTGCAGCAGTAGAAAATTTCAGGCTCCCAGGGAATAAATCGTTTTCTTTAAATCATTTTCGTTTTGGAGGTTTTTTTACTCCCAGGTAGCCTGAAAGTTACTACTGCTGCTTTTTTATTCTAAAGCTAGAAAGGAAAACCAAGATTAGAAATGCAGGGAAAGAAAGAAAGAAAAAGAAAAAAAGAAAATAAGGAAAGGAAATGAAAAAAGAAGGAAGGAAGGAAGGAAGGAAGGAAGGAAGGAAGGAAGGAAGGAAGGAAGGAAGGAAGGAAGGAAGGAAGGAAGGAAGGAAGGAAGGAAGATAGATAGATAGATAAAAAAACCCAAAAACCAGGAGGGCAAGGAGAAGCCTAGGGGGAAAAAAAATAGAAGAAGAAAAGAAAAGAAAAACCAACAAAAAAAAAAAAAACGAAGATGGGCAAGAAAAATCCCTGAAAACAGACCAGAGGAAAACCCCAAGATGGGCAAGAAAAAAAATCGCAACAAAAAACTAAGATGGCGAAGAAAAAATCCAGAAAAGGAAAAACCAGGAAAAAAAAAAAAAAAAACTGAAAAAAACCCCCAAGGGGGGCAAGGAAAAACCAGAAAAAACACCAAGATGGGCAAGAAGAAACGAAGAAAAAACCCCAAGAAGTGCCAGAAAAAAAGAGAGGCAGTAAAGGCCACAAAAACTCAAGACAAAAGAAAAAAAAAACCAAGACATGCCAGAAAAAGGTACGAAAATGGTTCTGCCAGGTGCGATCAAGGTGAGCGGGTTCAGTTTCAGGTCCAGGAGATGAACAAGTGTCAGATTAGCTTGGGGCACTGCTGTGCAATGCAGCCGTGACAGGATTTATGTTTAAATATAGTTTAAATAAATTGGGGATTGTTTGGCTTTTATTGGGGTATGGGCTGGAGTTTTCATAAAAAATATAAAACTAGAAATGCAAATATATCATATATATGTCGATATCAATAAATATTTAATACATATAAATATAACTAAAAGAAATCTATTGTGTCAAAAGAATCTATATGTTATTATATAAAAAGGTATTCTCTCCAATATATATAATATCTATAAATATAACAAACGAAAATTACAAATATAGATGTGAATAGAATTATGACAAACAAAATTATTTTTAAACTTTTAAATGTGTTTTAAAGAAAGGGGTGTCTTTGCTTTTTATTTCGTTAGAGGCAGGGGTTTTATTTTAAATAATATAAGTACTATAGAAATGTAAATCGACATACAGAAATATTTAATAAATATATAGAGATATAAAGATATAATACCAAACTATGAATAGAAATAGAAATCTATGCAAGTAACATGAAGAGATGCAATATATAATATAATTTTTATTATAGAGTAATATAAATTCTAAATATAAATGCGAATATAAATATGAAAAATATATGATGGGGGCTCGGAGCAGCCCAGGTGTGAGTGTGAGGATGATGGGGTCTCGGAGCAGCCCAGGTATGAGCTGTGAGGATGATGGGGGCTCGGAGCAGCCCAGGTGTGAGTGTGAGGATGATGAGGGGCCGGCTCCTGCCGGGGCGAGGCTGTTTTAGGGGGAGGCTTTGCCTCAGCTCCGTTTTGCATGGAGCTGCTGAGTGGAGGGGTTTATGGGGCGCTCCCGGCGCTGTCTCATGGAAGGACTGCGGGAGCTTCCCACAGGGTCGGGGGCACCACCTGGATCCGCGCTTGGGTACGTGGAGCATCGCTTAAAGGAGGCGCCGAGGGACGAATCTTTGTGCCGGGGAGCAGCAGCCGAACAGGTGAGCACGTGTGGGTTTGGAGCGGGGACTTTTCTCCTTCCCCTTTGCAATTTCATCTTGCCAGTCCCTCCCCGGTTCCCCAGGAACAAAAATGGAGCTTGCGAGGACAAAAGGGATTAAGGAGAAGGAAGCAGCTCCTCTTCTCTTATTGTCTGCATTTGACCTGAGGGGATCCCTCTTGACTTGTGGTTTTAAGGGTGTTGATTGCAGGAAAAGCTGCCTTTTCCAGGCTGTTCGGGGTATCCCGGGGGTGACAGGGAATCCCTGCGTTCTATTCTAAGGGGAATGGGAAAAGTATTCTTGTGGCATTATGGGTTTGATTTGAAGGCAGCCACCCCATTTGCACCACCCTCGGGTTTAAATGGCGGGGGCAGCCCTGGTGTCCCTCCTTTTCAAGGGTTTGAATGGAGGTCGAAATCGCCCTTTCCCATCAGTCGAAGGCTTTCATTTGGGGAGCGCCCCTACTTTTCTGCTCTCCTAGGGGGTGAAATTTTAGGGGAGAACACATTTCTTTGCCCTTGTTGAAGTGAGGTGCGCTCCGTCTGCGGTTTCGGGGCTGGCTTGCGGGAAGCCGCAGCTCCGGCAGCGTTTGCAGGGCTGCAATGGGGCTGTGCCGCTGCATTGGAGGGCGCTGCCCGTGCCCGCGGCCCGGCCCGGAACGTTCCCGCTCGGGAGCGCTGCTGGCACGGCCCGGACAGCTGCCGGGGCGCACGGGGGATTCGGCGCGGCCGGGCCGGCCGAGGGCGGCAGTGGCGGAGCCGCGCCGGTGCGAGCCGAGCGGAGCCGGGCCGGGCCGGCCAAGGGCGGCAGAGGCGGCGCGGGCGCTGCTGCGCCGGCCCGGGCGGTGCCGGCCGCTCCGTCCGCTCCGGGCGCGGGGCTCGGGCGCCGCCGGTAGCCCCGGGCCCGGTGCCGGCCCCGCCGGGCAGGGGCAGCGGGCGGGGCTCCCCGGGACGGCGCCGGCCCCGCGTGCCGGAGCAGCCGCCGCAGGAGCCGCTTTCCTGCCGGGAGCCGCGCTCCGTCCGGGGCCGGCAGCGAGCGCGGGGTTCGGCCGCTCCAAGTTCGGCGGTGCCGTGGCTCGGAGGCGCTTTGGAGGCGTTGATGGCATCGCTGGGTTCGGTTTGCAGCGGGTGTCCGCTAAGGGATACGGTGTTCTTCCTGAGTGGGCACGGTTCTCGGTGCCGGTAGGGATGATAATGGTTTGTTTTGGATTGAGTTTTGTAGTCGGATATATATTTTTTTGCCGGGGTATTATGTTTAGAAGGGCGCGCAATGTTTTTTACGGGTCGTAGCGCGAAGCAGCGGTTCGCATTTTAATTCTGTTGCGGTGGCTTTTATTAGCGTGAGTGTGTAGTGTTTGTTTTGGGGGGCTTGGGGAAGCGTCCTGTCCTTCATAGCAGCGGGTTTTTAATCTCGATAATTGCATGTGTGTTTATCGTCTTCCAGGGCTTTTATTTGTTTGGTTTGTTTGATTGTAGTGTATGTTTTATGGTTACGGGTAATTTGGGGGACATTGTTTATGGTTACGTTTGTCTTTAGTCTTTGTGTTTGTTTCTAGGTGGTATTTTTATTTTGATAGCTTGAGGCACTATGGGTTTATTCAGTTGGGAATAAGTTTTTTGTTGCAGATTTCAGTTTATTTGGTTTTTGGTATTATTCTTGTTGTTGCTTTCTTTATTTTCTTTTTTTGTTGTTGTTGTTGTTGTCTTTTAATGTATTTGCGTATTGTTTATCAGGGTTTTTTTTGGGTATTTATATGGTGGGTTTTTAAAGTATTTATTTATTTGGGTAGTTAATTTCTTAGTTTTTAGTGGTTGAGATGTTTTTCCATTTTGTTAATTAGTTCAGGTTTTAAAGTTATTTTTACAGAGGATTGTTTATTCCTTGAGTTAGTGTAGAGGTAGAATTTTGTTGTTTTTTATTTTTTTTTAGTAACGTCGTTCAGGGTGAGTGGCACTGTCTTGAGTTTAGTAGATTGGTTTGACTTTTTTTTAGTACTTTTTGTAATTTGCTGTGTGTGTTTCTATAGGATTTTCTTTTATTTTGGTTCCATTTTTCTGTCGTGATGAGAATTGTTATTGAAAAGAGTGTTCTTTGTTTTTTCGCTGACACTTGTTTGGCTGTTGGAGGTATCTTGATGTTTTTGGAAGATATTGGTGGGAATTTGATGCTGTTTGTTCTGTCATTTCATTTAGGAATTGGATTTTAAATATACAATTATGACTCTAACTGTATTGAAACAAAAGAAATAGATGTGTAGCAACGGGAATGAGCCAATTTTATTTTTATATATTCGGTCAATTTCTAAAATTTAACATGTAACATGAGTCATTATATGTTACAATAAGTTATTCTAATTTTAATAGAGTATTGTGTATGTTTATAGATATATGAATAGAGAATATAAATGTAAATACAACCCAAACAAAAATACAAATATATAAATGTATTGCAACTATATGCAGATATATAAAAAATTAATAATAAATTGTAAATATAAAATAACATAAATTGATACAATATATAATACAAGTGATACTGCATATATTTTATGAAAAATATTATAGGAAATGGATATAAAATAGATATAAATACGGATGTGATATATCTATCTATCTATCTCTATCTATCATTTGTTGTATATTATGATAAATACAAATATAAAAAAACATTTAGGTAGTTTAAAATAATGGATGGTTTTGTTTTTTCTTTGCCAAAGCAGGGGTTTTCGTGTAAAAATTACAAATACAAATAATATAAAGGTAGAAATATGAGTATAGAAATATATCATAAACACGTTAAAGATTTATATAAAAATTAGAAATATAAGGAAAAATAAGTTGTAGCAGTAGATATGGTAAATAATTTAAAAAATATTTCCCGTATATTTTTTGAATAAGGTGCATATTATATATAGTTATTAATATAATACATCAATATAAACGATAAATATATATAAAATGTCAACTATCTATAAGAAGGAATAAAAGCTCTGTGTCACGTGCAGCAGTAGAAAATTTCAGGCTCCCAGGGAATAAATAGTTTTCTTTAAATCATTTTCGTTTTGGATTTTTTTTTTTACTCCCGGGTAGCCTGAAAGTTTCTACTGCTGCTTTTTTATTCTAAAGGTGGAAAGGAAAACCAAGATCAGAAATACAAGAAAGGGGAAGGGGAAGGGAAGGGAAAGGGAAAAGGAAAAGGAAAAGGGAAGGGAAGTGGTGAAAAACAGAGTGAAAAAAGTAAAAAGAGTTGGAGGGAAAAAGAGAGGGCATCCGGGAAGAGCGGTGCTGCCTCAGGTCCTTCCCCGCCCTGGGGCGAAGGAGCCGTTTGATGCCCGGGAGGGAGTGCAGGTCCCGGTGGCTCCCGGGGGACGGAGCGGTGGCTGTCAGCCCGAGACTCCAACTCCCGGCAGGCCGTGCTGCCGGCGCGGCGTGTGACGCAACGGCTATCGCGGCACATGAGTGGCTGTCAGCCCGAGACTCCAACTCCCGGCAGGCCCTGCTGCTGGCGCGGCGTGTGACGCAACGGGCGACGCGGCCCGGCATTTTTCTCTAAATCGGCAGTAAATACAGCTGAGTAAAATTAGCTTGGTTTTCTTCCTTCTTTTGTAACTGAACTGTTTTTATTAAAAATCCTATTTGAATATGTAGAAAAAGTGGGGATGTCCTGTAATATATCGTAGCTTTTCTTGTTTACAGGGTACTGAGAAAATACGTCTCCCTTAGAGTACCGCGGAAAGGTTCTCAGTGCGCTCTCTATCAAGGTATGTATTTACAAATAAGTGATCCCTTTAGATATTTGCCTGTGTACCTTTTCCTGTAATTCAGAGCTTGCGTTCTGTGGGTTTTATGATAAACCTGTAAAACATGTAAAAATGGTTTTGCAAGTCTTAAACCTTGAAGGCAGCAATAAGTGGATTTAGAGCCTGTTCTTGACCAGACAAAGGGAAAAAGTGTGACTTTGATGCTGAACTTGTCATTTTTCATTTGACTTGTCTTGAATGATTTAGGAATAGAGAGAACTAGAAAAAGAGAGAAATAGAATTGGTTCTTGAGCACTCCTCAACTGCTCACCATGATCCAGTGTAGAGCCAAAGGGAAGGGTGATGGAACAGAGCTCTGAGCTTTGGAAGGAAATAAATTTAAACCTGACCTCCTCACAGAGTCTCACTAACTTCTTTTGTTTTAAAATACAAAATACGATTAGGAAGTGTTGGAAGTTAGTGTTTTGGGAAAGAAACAGAACATTCCATTTCACAGAGGCTCTGGGAACGATTCATGTTGTAAGTGCTGTCACTGCAATCAGTTAGTGGTTCAGCCTTGAAACGTGCACTTGGCCTTCTATAAAGCACTGTTTTGTTTGCCTTTCAGTGCTATGAGTCTTGATAAATTGGAGAAGAGCCCAAGAGAAATTTTTCATCCCTTGATATAAAAGGTAGGAAGTGACTTTTTTTGGTTTGGTTCTTTTTCTTTATTATTTTCTGGAAATAAAAGTAATTAAGTATAGGTACTACTGGTTTGTTTCTTCCAGTAGCAGGTGATAACAATAGCAGTAGTACTAGTAAAAATAATAATAGAAATAATAATAATAGTAATGTAATACTACGTAAACTGTCTTTATCCATTGAACTGGCCATTTCAAATCAAAACTTCTAAACACAAATCAAACCATCATCCTTGTAGAATCTTTCACAGCAGCGGGCTAAAGATCCTGGTTTTGTTGACAGGATTTATTGGTTCTGGAAGAACAAGAGGGAAGTACAAGCCTAACTACTTCTAGCTCACAGGCCCGTCCAGTGAACCCAGGTTTGTGTTTTGGTGGGCTTGTGATGACTTTGAAATCAATTGCTCATTCCAGTAAAAAAAATTCATGTTTTTTTGAACGTGACAGCAGAAATAACTTTAGGCACCAACTGAATAATAATAGATCACCAGTTTAAGTTAAAAATTCATGCTATACTATCAAAATTTAAAGGTAAATTATTATGTATTAGGTGATGGTATAAAGTGTATGTTCTAATGTGTAATGCAAAGATACATACGTACCTGAAAGTCCTTAGCGGAAACAAATTTTTATGTCTGCTGTTTGATTGTTTACCATACGATATTTGGTTTCATTTCCCAGGGACCGGTGAATTTTAACTTTGGAGTCCCCTATGCTAAGGATGCTCAGCTTACAGGTGATGAAATGTTCAGTAATGGTGAGTTTTTCACCTTCTCTTTAATTGCTATGCTGATCTGAATAAGAAAAAAAAACAAAAGCAAGAGGAAACAAAAAGGATGGTTTATTATTTTTTACGCTGTTATGTTTGTTTCCTCAGTATTTGCTGCAGCTCTGCTTACCCAAGCTTTGGGTTCCTTCTGTCCCACTGGGAGTTGCCCAGTTTGGTTGCATCTGGTGAAATTCACCCTGAGACCTTACAGAACTAGCTCCAACTACGTGAGAGCCATTTGCAGTTCTCTCCAGACACCTGGAGAATGGGTGACGTTTCTGAGGATCCGGCGAGCGTGCTTCTATCAAAACTCAGTCTGTGAAATTCCTGGGGAAAACCCTTCTGTGTCCTGAAGGGTTCAAACTCTGGTGAGGATCCAGTTATCAGGGGCTCACCTGGATGGTTCCAGCTCCCAAAGTTAACACTTCTACTCTTGCCCTGTAGTTTACATCTATTGTATTTTTGTTATTTTGCAACATTTTTTGTCTTTGCAAAATATTGTGCATTTCACTCTTTGGAACCTCTCAGATGGTTCTTTGGTGCAGCACCACCCCAGGGGACACTTGGCTGCTGTCCTGAAGGGTTTGGTCGCTAGAATTGTGAATCCTGGAGAGTTTGTGAGTCTTCTGTCCCCAGGGAGGTGTCGTGCTTTGTTTACTTTTGTTCTGTTGGTTAGGCGCTGCTTCTCGTTGCAAGTATGAATTTCAAACTGCCCTGTTCTTATTTTAACTGTTTTCCTGGTTCTCTCTGTCCGGCAGGGAAAGACTCTCGTATCCTTGTCGTCGGGCTCGGTGCTGTCCAAGAAGATACAGAGACTAAAAAAATCATAAGAAGCAAAATATGACTGCAGGGAAAAGAAGCTGGAGAGAACAGAAGGTGATGTTGTTATCCTTACCCTGTATTAGAAACATCCGCTGTGCTTTGATGCTGGCAGCTGCCAGGGGCTTGTTAGCTCTTTGTAGGCAGGTGTAGGTGTTCACTTGTAGGTTTTTTCTCTGGACAAGGCAATTCAAACTTTGCTAAGCTTATATTTGCAGATTGCTCTCTAGCACAGTCCAGCATGACATTTTTGAATGTTGTAAAAATACCATGTTACTTGGAAATTGCTAATGAAGAGAAGCTTTAGGGGAAAATAAGATTTCAGGGTTGGAAGATGTGAGAAGAATTTTGTGGGGACGTTAGACTGAAGTAAAGCACACTTGAAGCTGGACTGGCACGCTGGCAGGTCCCATATTAAACAGTAGTGCTGAGATTAGCCTGGGGGTTGCCCATTGTTTCTGTAGAAATCAATGTTTCCTGGTCTTGAGAGGGAAGCTGCTTTGAAAAGCTGGAAGGTGCAGCATGCTGACAATCCCCGTGCTTTGGATTAAAAGTAGATTTCAGAAGGGTCCTAAGCTTTTGTCTTTTCCTTGAAGTTGATGTAATCCTATCGAGGAGTTTTTAGTTCTGTGTTGCCATGTCATCCATCAGAGCCCTGTTGTACTAATCTTCATACAAGTACAAAACAAAAAATCAGACCCTGTCCCAAGCACTTAGAGGCCAGAACACGATTTCCTCGGGCTGCCATTTGTGTGCCATCGGTACTCACCACGAATTGAGCCCTCTGGCTCTGACAGAGCCCCTGGATGCTGACGGAAGGGGGCTGGTCACAGACCCTGGAGGTGCCTGTCCCCCAGGGTGGGAGAGGACGAGGCAGTGTGGCCTGCAGGGAGGGTCTGGTCCCCAGAGAGCAGCCGGCGACTGCCCGGGGCTGCGGGTGCACCCTCGGGGTGGACGCCTGCCCTCAGGTTTCCCTCTGGGCACCCGGGGAGGGAACCAGGTCCATCCATGTGGCAGCTGCAGGGCCTGCAGGCTCTGGGCCCTGGAGCCGAGTGAGCCTGAGCTGCTGCATGCTTGCTGTGAGCTTTGGGGTGAGCGTGCATCACTGCAGGCCTGGGATGGATTGAAATGCGCTGAGGAAAGCAGAGGGAGGGAGGGAGGGAGGGAAATGCTCTGTTAACATGTGCCAATTCTTCTGTCAGACTCATCACGGCGGGACAGCGTGAGGACTGAAAGTGTAAGAAGATGTGGAGGGAAACAGAGAATCTGACAGGAGCAGCGAACGCACGAGTGCAGGAATTTTGCTTTTTGCTTGGATGTAAACTCAGGAGTTGAGAGGAATTTGGGAGTGAGAAGGGACATTTCAGAAGGAGAAGAAGAAAAAGAGGTTGTTGTTGTTGTTACAGTCCTGGCAAAATCTTTTGTTCTAGCTAATAAAAGAAGTTAGTTTAAAAAACAAAAAGGAAAAAATGTAGTGTTTTTTTTTTCCTTCACTATGATATTCATTGGTGGTATATGGTGTGTTGTTTTATTTCTTGGTATTATTAACTCTGTGTAAATTGTTTTTTGAGTGAAGCTGACTTTCTGGATGGGTTGGTTTGTATTTGAGGCAGGATTAATTTCAGTAGGGTTCTTTCATAGATTTCTGATGGGTATTACTGGGATTTTGGTTTTGTTTACTGTATGTATAAACCTAGAGCTTTGGTAGGGCCAGCTGGGCTGCTGGAGTTTTGGGTGTGAATTTATTAGATGGCTTTTGTTAGATGCAGTTTTTAATTTTTGAAATGTTTTTCAATGTAGTGGTTTTAAGGTGGTTTTTAAGAATTCATTGTATTGCTTTATCTTGTTTGTAGTTGGTGTATGATAAGGGATGTGGTGTGACTTTTTGAACATTATGGTTTTGGTGTTCCTAAGTTCTGATTTCTTTGTGGTTCAATATTTTTTTTTATTTTTATTTTTTGGGACAGGGGCATTTATATGGTGGGTTTTTATAGGCAATATGTTTTTTAATTTAGGTAGTGATATTTTTTAATATTTTAATAGCTTAGGTTTTTTATTTTCATGGTTTTAATTATTTTTTTTAATTTTTTGAAATAACTTTTATAGATTACATGTTATTATTTGTGCATTAACATAAAGGTAGAGCTTTGGGGACTTTTTTTAGTAATGTTTAGGGTCAGTTGTGCAGTTTTGAGTCTAGTGCGTTGGTTTGATTTAATTTTTAATGGGTGTTTGTTTTTATTAGCAGTTGTGTCATTTTCAAGGTGTGTTTGAGTTTTTTGGGGTTTTTGAGATACTGGTTTAGGAGGAAGTTTATGATGAGCATGTGCGGAGGTTTTGGGCTACTTTATAGTGGGATCTAAAATTTATTTACAGTTAGGTTTATTTGAGTTTTTATTAGGGTTCAGTGACGTTGTGGGATGTTTGTTCTGTTAGTAACAGAAATAGGTTTTGTTTTGCTGTGCTGCGATGGGATGGGCGTGTGCTGCGTGCCGGTGCTGACAAAGGTACAGTATTGTTGTGGCTCTGGTGTGTCGGGTTAATGAACTGACATGGTTTAATGTAGAGATGAAAATAGAAATAAATATACATTTAAAAATAAATATAACATTAGAGTGGTAAACATAAATATAGATAACAGATACATACATAAAACTATAATACATGGTATATAATTGTAACATATTATCATATAGGTAAATGATAGTCTATTTTATATATATATATATATACACAAAGATATATAAATATAGATTGTAAATATAAAAATATTTAAATAGAGTTAAAGTAAATTGGGTGGTTTTATTAGGTTATAGGCTGGGGTTTTTAAATGATAGCAATAAAATATAAATTCAGATATACAAATATATATAGAAATACAAATATCTATACATATTTAATTTAAAGAAATATAAGTAAGAAAATATATATAATACAGAAAATATATATCTATGATTATATTAGAAGGTATTCTCTCTAATATATATAATATCTATTAATAAAAGTAAATAAAAATATTCATATCAATATCATTATAATTTTGAAAAAAAAATTTACTTCCTAAATTTTAAATCTGGTTCAAATAAAGGGGTGTCCTTGGTTTTTATTTGGTTAGAGACAGGAGTTTTATTTTAAATAATATAAGCAATATAGAAATGTGGATCTTAAGATAGAAATATATAATAAATATATAAAGAGAAATTGCTAAACTATGAATAGAAATTTAAATATAAATATATGTAAGTAATATGAAGAGTTGTAGCATAGAATATAAATAACATTATATGGCATTATAAATTATAAATGGGAATATAAATATAAAAATATGGAAATATAGTTTAAGAGAAAGGGAATGTTTTGACTTCTATTTAAGTAGAGGCAGGGTTTTTATTTTGAATATTGCAAGTGTTCCAGAAGTAAAAATCTTGACGCAGAAATATTTAATCAATATAAAAAATATGAATATAAATATATAAAAAATATAAATACCTACTCACATCGCAGGTAATATAGAATATAAATTTATTTATAACTTGACATTGGTAAAGATAAGTTTATAAGTAAGCAATATACATTAATATACATTATAAATACAAATATGAATATAAAAATTGAACATGAGGATAAAATCTATTTAAATATTGTTTAAAACAAAGGGTTGGGTTTTTTTTATTCTTGTGTTAGAGGCAGGGTTTTTATTTTAAATAATATGAATGTAGATATTATTGTTATATATTTCTAAATATTGAGATATACAATTAAGATATAAATATATATATAAACACAAAATATAAATAAATACAAATAATAGGAAGAGATGTAATGAAGAATACAAATAACAGTATACATAAGTATACATTTTAAATGTAAATGTGAATATGAACCTGAAAAATAGAATTTAAAAGATATTTAAGTACAGTTTTGAAGAAAGGGGTTCTTTTTGGCTTTAATGTGGATGGAGGCAAAGGTTTTATTTTAAATAATCCAAGTGTTACCGAAGTAAAAATCGTAACAGAAATGTATACTTACTATGTGAAAATATTTATAAAAATATACAAATAAATTTAAGTTTTAGGGATATATGCAATATGGAATAGAAATGTATTTATAAAAAGAAATGTATAAATGGACAGTGTACATCAATATACGTTGTAAATAGAAATGTGAATATTAATATGAAAAAATATTTTAAAAAATATTTAAATATTTTTTTTAATAATTTTTTTGTGTTGTGTTTTGTTTTGTTTTGTCTTTTATCCTATTAGATTAGAGGCAGACGGTTTTTTTCCCTCTTCCCGCTTGTTTTGGGGCATTTATTTCAGAGCAGTTTTCGGCGGGGGTCGCCCCTGTTCTTTTTTGCCGCCTTCGCTGCCGCAGCCCCGAGGCGCGCTGCGCCCCCGGCTGGGGCGGGCGGCAGTGCTGCCGCCTTGTGGGCAGAGCGCGGTACTGCAGCCGTGCAGCTAGAGGCGGCCAGCTTGGGAGTGGCGCGTGGGCGATGTCGCGGAGTTTTGTTTGACCTTCTCAGCATGGCGGCGAAAAGGGCGGGGAAGTGGAGGACCGTGTGGGTGTTTAACTGCACTGCCTGCGCGGAATACCGACGTCATGGCGGCCCCGACGGATTTTTCTGTGGCGTTTCATGTGTACCCGAGACATGCTGTGGGCTCAGGGGCTCCGCGGGCGGGCGTATTTTGGCGGGTTTGTGAGAGGCATCTGGGTAAACGCCTCGCTGTGCCGGGGTCCTCTCACGTCCGCTTTCCCGCCCTGAGGGAGCCGAGCCGGGCCGAATAGTTCCGAAGAGCCGAAGAGTCGAGTCTGGCCGGAAAGAGCCGAGTTTCCCCGAAGAGCCGAGTGTGGCCGGAAAGAGCCGAGTTTCCCCGAAGAGCCGAGTGTGGCCGGAAAGAGCCGAGTTTCCCCGAAGAGCCGAGTGTGGCCGGAAAAAGCCGAGTTTACACCAAGAGCCGATCATAGCCGACTGGAACCGATAGCCGTGTGTAGCCGACTTGAGCCGCATTTACACAATGTGCCGAATATGACCAAGTTTAGCCAACCGTGCCAAGTTCGGCCGAAGAGCCGAACTTAAACGAGTTTAGACCAAGAGCCGAACCAAGCCGAATTCAGCCGAGTTTCATTAAACAGAACCGAACGACGCCGCAGCGCTGTGCCTGCAGTGCACTGGTGCAGACGGCAGGGAGCGCTGTATAGAGTAAGTATAAAATATCAACTATCTATAAGAAGAAATAAAAGCTCTATATCACGTGCAGCAGTAGAAAATTTCAGGCTCCCAGGGAATAAACAGTTTTCTTTAAATCATTTTTGTTTTGGAGTTTTTTTAATCCCAGGTAGCCTGAAAGTTACTATTGCTGCTTTTTTCTTCTAAAGCTAGAAAGGAAAACTAAGATTAGAAATACAGGGAAAGAAAGAAAGAAGGGAGGAAGGAAAGGAGAAAGGAAGGGAGGAAGGAAAGGAAGGAAGGGAAGGAAGGGAAGGAAAGGAAGGAAGGGAGGGAAGGAAGGGAAGGAAGGGAAGGAAGGAAGGGAAGGAAGGAAGAAAGAAAGAAAGAAAGAAAGAAAGACAGACAAAGAAAGAAAGAAAGAAAACAAACCAGGAGGGCAAGGAGAAACCTAGGGGGAAAAAAAAGAAAAGAAAAAAAACCCAACAAAAAACAAACCCACAGAAAAAAACCTCGAGATGGGCAGGAAAACCACCCCCCTTCCGCAAAAAAAACCCCAAGATGGGCAAGAAAAAGCCCAGAATATAACCTCAAGATGGGCAAGAAAAATCCCTGAAAACAGACCAGGGAAAAAACCCAAGATGGGCAAGAAAAAAAATCAGAACAAAAAACCAAGATGGCAAAGAAAAACCCAGAAGGAAAAGAAAAAAAAAAAAAAAACAAAACAGAAAAAAAAAACCCAAGGGGTGCAAGGAAAAACCAGAAAAAACACCAAAATGGGCAAGAAGAAACAAAGAAAAAACCCAAGAAATGCCAGAAAAAAATCAAGGAAAAAGGGAGTAAAGGCCCCAAGAAACAAGGCAAGAAAGAGAGGCAATAAAGGCCACAAAAACTCAAGACAAAAAAAACCAAAAACAAGGCATGCCAGAAAAAGGTACGAAAATGGTTCTGCCAGGTGCGATCAAGGTGAGCGGGTTCAGTTTCAGGTCCAGGAGATGAACAAGTGTCAGATTAGCTTGGGGCACTGCTGTGCAATGCAGCTGTGACAGGATTTATGTTTAAATATAGTTTAAATAAATTGGGGATTGTTTGGCTTTTATTGGGGTATGGGCTGGAGATTTCATAAAAAATATAAAACTAGAAATGCAAATATATCATATATATGTCGATATCAATAAATATTTAATACATAAAAATATAAGTAAAAGAAATATATTGTGTCAAAAGAACGTATCTATTATTATATAAAAAGGTATTCTCTCCAATATATATAATATCTATAAATATAACAAATGAAAATTACAAATATAGATGTGAATAGAATTATGACAAACAAAATTATTTTTAAACTTTTAAATGTGTTTTAAAGAAAGGGGTGTCTTTGCTTTTTATTTCGTTAGAGGCAGGGGTTTTATTTTAAATAATATAAGTACTATAGAAATGTAAATCGACATACGGAAATATATAATAAATATATAGAGATATAAAGATATAATACCAAACTATGAAGAGAAATAGAAATAGAAATCTATGTAAAGTAACATGAAGAGAGGTATATATAATATAATTTTTATTATACAGTAATATAAATTCTAAATATACATGCGACTATAAATATGAAAAATATATGATGGGGGCTCGGAGCACCCCAGGTGTGAGTGTGAGGATGATGAGGGCTCGGAGCAGCCCAGGTGTGAGCTGTGACGATGATGAGGGCTCGGAGCAGCCCAGGTGTGAGCTGTGACGATGATGGGGGCTCGGAGCAGCCCAGGTGTGAGTGTGAGGATGATGAGGGCTTGGAGCAGCCCAGGTGTGAGTGTGAGGATGATGAGGGGCCGGCTCCTGCCAGGGCGAGGCTGTTTTAGGTGGAGGCTTTGCCTCAGCTCCCTTTTGCACGGAGCTGCTGAGTGGAGGGGTTTATGGGCCGCTCCCGGCGCTGTCTCATGGAAGGACTGCGGGAGCTTCCCACAGGGTCGGGGGCACCACCTGGATCCGCGCTTGGGTACGTGGAGCATCGCTTAAAGGAGGCGCCGAGGGACGAATCTTTGTGCCGGGGAGCAGCAGCCGAACAGGTGAGCCCGTGTGGGTTTGGAGCGGGGACTTTTCTCCTTCCCCTTTCCAATTTCATCTTGCCAGTCCCTCCCCGGATCCCCAGGAACAAAAGTGGAGCTTATGAGGACAAAAGGGATTAAGGAGAAGGAAGCAGCTCCTCTTCTCTTATTGTCTGTGTTTGAACTGAGGGGATCCCTCTTCACTTGTGGTTTTAAGGGTGTTGATTGCAGGAAAAGCTGCCTTTTCCAGGCTGTTCGGGGTATCCCGGGGGTGACAGGGAATCCCTGCGTTCTATTCTAAGGGGAATGGGAAAAGTATTCTTGTGGTATTATGGGTTTGATTTGAAGGCAGCCACCCCATTTTCAACACCCTCGGGTTTAAATGGAGGGGGCAGCCCTGGTGTCCCTCCTTTTCAAGGGTTTGAATGGAGGTCGAAATTGTCCTTTCCCATCAGTCGAAGGCTTTCATTTGGGGAGCGCCCCTTCTTTTCTGCTCTCCTACGGGTTTTTTTAAGAATTGTTTTTGCTTGTTCTTTGTTGTGCTTCTGTGCTTAGAAAACCTCCCTTTAAAATCAGTTCAGTTCATCAGTTGAACCTTTGTTTGCAGACCCTCACTGAGCAGAATTCATTGCAGACTCAGTGCACGCTGTGCCGGCCTCCCGGGAGTGTGAGGAGCTCATGTGTGCTACTTTTTGCTTTAGGACGCTCTGAGGTATTTATTCCTTTTGGGATACATGATGAGAATTCCCAAGAGAGGTAGTTATAAGGTATGACATCGGGAAAAAGCCTGTGTATTTGGAATGTTGTTGCTGTCAAAAGTTAATTTTTTCTTAGCCAGTAGTTAGCTTTTTGCTTTATTTTTGTGGTATCAGTATTTTGTTGTTTAAAAAATTGCTTCAAAATAAGTTCAGTGGCTGGCCATCAGTACCTTGTTCAGATTTGCCTATTTGCTTGTAGCTGAAATGTTCACATCTTGTTTATCATTCTATTTAAGAAACTGCTGCCCAGCCAACTAATAACTGAATATCTATCTGTCTGGGACACGGGGAGAGGATTTAGGTAATGTCTTTGTTTCCAGAAAGAAGTTCCAGTGTAGTTTCTAAATAGAGGAGAAGGGGGTGAAGACTCGGGGCTCTGATGCCGTTGGGGCGCCCCAAGGTCCCCAGGAGAAGGAGCCCCACTGGGGTGCAGGAGCAGGTGTGTTCTCATCTAATATTGAACAAATTTTAAATATAAATATGACAATTATAAGCATGAAAATATTTTAAAAATACTTAAATAAAGCGGGTTTTCTTTATTGGTCCATAGGCAGGGTTTTGATTGTAAGAATTATAAATACAAATAAAGGTAGAAATCTAAGTTTAGAAATATATAATAAATACATACAGATAAATATAAAAATTAAAAATATAAGAAAAAATTAATTGTAGCAGTAGATATTATACATAATTTAAATCTATTTTAAAATTTTATATATATAATAGATATCATTATTAATGTAATACATCCAAAGAAACGATAAATTAAAATATGAATGTATAATTATACAAAGTATAAATAAAAAATATTTCAATATCCTTTAAAAGAAGGGGTTTTTTTATTTATTTGGTTAGGGACGGGGTTTTTATTTGGAATAATGGAAGTATTATAGAAGTACAAAACTAAAGATAGAAATATACAGTCAATATAGAAAGATATTTGTAAAAACACGAGCGAACGACGCCGCCTTCGGCCGAATGGAACGAGCTCAGCCGAACCAAGGCGAGACCGGCCGAACCTGACGGCCTCGAGCGAACCGAGGCCAGGCTTGCGAGGCTGCCTGAACGGAGCCGAGCTCAGCCGAACCGAGCCCGCTGCTCTCGTGCGCGCTAATTAGCGCGAGTGCGGTCACAGCCTAATAAGCTCCTGTGCCACGCCGCGCTCCCGATCGTGTCCGTGCGATGGCCGGGCCGCCCGCGGGACGCGGCAGCAGGAGAGCCCCGAACCGGGCGAGTTTAACGTGAGGCGCCGCCGCTTGCCCGCCCTCAGGGAGCCGAGCGGAGTCGTGTCGAGCGCACTGAGCGGCTCCGAGTTCGGCCGAAGCGAGGCGAGCCGAGCCGCGCCGAACGTACAGAGCGGCTCCGAGTTCTGCCGAAGCGAGGCGAGCCGCGCCGCGCGCACTGAGCGGCTCCGAGTTCGGCCGAAGCGAGGCGAGGCGAGCCGCGCCGAGCGCACAGAGCGGCTCCGAGTTCGGCCGAAGCGAGGCGAGCCGCGCCGAGCGCACTGATCGGCTCCGAGTTGGGCCGAAGTGAGCCGAGGCGCCCCGAGCGCAGAGAGCGGCTCCGAGTTCGGCCGAAGCGAGG
The DNA here is from genome assembly GCF_035770615.1 of Melospiza melodia melodia. Classification (NCBI taxonomy): domain Eukaryota; kingdom Metazoa; phylum Chordata; class Aves; order Passeriformes; family Passerellidae; genus Melospiza; species Melospiza melodia. The sequence continues at coordinate 112,415 of NW_026948531.1, forward strand.
CGAGGCGAGCCGCGCCGAGCGCACAGAGCGGCTCCGAGTTCGGCCGAAGCGAGGCGAGCCGCGCCGCGCGCACTGAGCGGCTCCGAGTTCGGCCGAAGCGAGGCGAGCCGAGCCGCGCCGATTGTACAGAGCGGCTCCGAGTTCGGCCGAAGCGAGGCGAGCCGCGCCGAGCGCACAGAGCGGCTCCGAGTTGGGCCGAAGTGAGCCGAGGCGCCCCGAGCGCAGAGAGCGGCTCCGAGTTCGGCCGAAGCGAGGCGAGCCGCGCCGAGCGCACTGATCGGCTCCGAGTTGGGCCGAAGCGAGCCGAGGCGCGCCGAGCGCAGAGAGCGGCTCCGAGTTCGGCCGAAGCGAGGCGAGCCGCGCCGAGCGCACTGATCGGCTCCGAGTTGGGCCGAAGCGAGCCGAGGCGCGCCGAGCGCACTGATCGGCTCCGAGTTGGGCCGAAGCGAGCCGAGGCGCGCCGAGCGCACTGATCGGCTCCGAGTTCGGCCGAAGCGAGCCGAGGCGCGCCGAGCGCACTGATCGGCTCCGAGTTGGGCCGAAGCGAGCCGAGGCGCGCCGAGCGCAGAGAGCGGCTCCGAGTTCGGCCGAAGCGAGGCGAGCCGTGCCGAGCGCACAGAGCGGCTCCGAGTTGGGCCGAAGCGAGCCGAGCCGTGCCGAAGGGTAGAGTCCAGCCGAATGCAGATGACAGTGGCCGAGTTTAGCCGATTACAGCCGAATTTAGCCGAGCAGCTGTGAGCCTTGAGGTGAGCGTGCATCATTGCCGGCTTGGGATTGAGTGAAATGCACTAAGGAAACCAGCTCTGGGGAGGGAGGCAGGGAAATCCTCTCCTAACGTTTACCAATTCGTCCGTCAAACTCATCACGGCAGGACAGCGTGAAGACTGAAAGTGTAAGAAGATGTGGAGAGAAACAGAGAATCTGACAGGAGCATCGAATGCACAAGTGCACCAATTTTGCTTTTTGCTTGGATGTAAATTCAGAAGTTGTAAGGAATTTGGGAATGAGAAGGGACATTTTAGAAGAAGAAGAAGGAGAAGAAGTTGTTACAGTCCTGGGAAAAGCTTTTGTTCTAGATAATAAAAGAAGTTAGTTTAAATTAAAAAAAAAAAAAAAAAAAGTGGTTTCTTTTTTCTTCACTATTATATTCATTGGTGGTATATCGTGTGTTGTTTTATTTCTTGGTGTTATTAACTCTGTGTAAATTGTTTTTTGAGTGAAGCTAACTTTGGATGGGTTGTTTTGTATTTGAGGTAGGATCAATTTCAATAGGTTTCTTTCACAGACTTCTGATCGGTATTACTGGGATTTTGGTTTTGTTTACTGTATGCATAAACATAGAGATTTGGTAGGGCCAGTTGGGCTGCTGGAGTTTTGGGTGTGAATTTATTAGATGGCTTTTGTTAAACACAGAATAATTATATAAGGTAACAGCAAATTACCCAATTACCCAATTTATCCAGCTATGTAACCTTACCACAAAGTTTTATATCTTGCCAGTTTTCTGTTCTTCTGCTCCAAGTAGTTGTTGTAAAAAAGAAAGCACTGTTACTTTTCTGAAGAGTTTTCTTCTATAACAAGCCCTTTACTGCCCTTGAATGTGAGTCAGAGCTAAACAGCTGCAGCTGCTCTGAGGGCTTGGTGGGATTAGCCCCCTCCCTTTTCCTGGGTGCCATGGGAACGAGAGGCGGGGCACAATCAGGGGTATATTAACCCCAGCCGTGGCTGAAGGGCTTCATTCCCTCTCGGGGATGTGCTGGGGTAAGAGCTCTCCTCCCATTTCAGCGAAGAGGCTTTTTCAGCTCGTCTCAGCTTCTTTTCAGCAGGTGTTTCTGGGCATCTAAAGCACAGAGGCTTGGAAGATTCTGTGAAGAAACCAGCATAGAACACAGGGGATATTTAGGTTTGTGATTCTGGGTTTTGGGTTTAGTGGGGGTAAAGTGCCTTTGTAATTTTTGGTTTTGCTCTGTTTTTTTTTTTGTTGTTGGATTTTTTTTTTGGTGGAAATTTTGGTTTCTTAGGTTTTCTTTTTGGGGTTTTTGGTTGGTTTTCGTTGCTTTCTTTGATTTTTTGGTGGTTTCTGTATTTTTTTTTTTGGGGGGGGGATTTAGGTGTTTTGGGTTTTTTTATTTTTGTTTTCTGGTTTAGTTATTTTTTTGTTGTTGTTGTTGTTATTGTTTTTTTTTTTTTGTTTTTTTTTTTTCCTTTAATGGAGGAGTGAGACTCCCTGAAATTCCAAGCTGTGTCAAGCACAACAGATTCTCAGCAGATTCATCATGTCTTCAGAGGGATCTGCCCAGTGTCAAGGATGATGTTTGAGACTCAGGCTTCTGATGAGCTGAGGATTGTGACTGGGAGAGGGAGGGTGAGCAGGTATCCAGTTAGGAGTTCTTGGGAGGGGGTTTGCAGGCAGCAGGGTGAGAAAGGGTGTTTATTTGAGGCCCCCCCCCCCCCCCAAGGCTGTTCAGAAGCCTAGCAGAGGCATTGCCATGTCTTACAGCACACAAGGTCATCCACTGCACTCACAGCAATGCCATTTAACTTTGCCTTTCTCTTACCCAGGTACCACCCCTAATGAAGGCCACAGCCTTGGAATCAGGATGAAGCTGGAGCCTGAGGGAGCCAGGCACGCTCAGGAAAGGGCAAGTAGCTGCCTTGCAGGGATTTGGCCCACATAACTCTGGACTCACACTTTGGTTTTGGTTTTCTTTATTGTAGCTGACTGAGAGGCTCATAGGCGCTAACGAGGCCCTCCGAGGCAGACTCATTTCAGGTGCAGCGTGGATTCCCATCACCCATCATCCAAAAGATAAGTTTGGGGCCACGGCCTGGAGATGGTGGAGTAGCAGGTTGGGAATCCCTGGGACAGATTTAAAAATGAGCAGAGGAGAAAGCAATCTTCTCCAAGGGCCTATTAGGACAGCTAAAGGGCGAGGCTCTACTTTGGATGGCAGCTTTCAGGCGGGCAGTGCAGAACAGCTCTGGTCTGTCTGGTGTTGTCTCGTGTGCCCTGTTCCCTGGTGTGTCTTTGGGGTCCCTTTTCCCTTCTCCCCTCGAGGCCCTCACCACAAGCATGATGTGTTGTGTTTGGTGTCCCCCTGTTTGTCACGTTCTGTGTCACGGGTGTGTGCACCCGTTTTGCCGGAGCTGTTCTGCCCTGCCCATGGCCTGCTGCAGTAGGACAAACCATAGGGAGTGGGAATTTGTAATGTGGGGTGTACTTGGGCTCTGGATGCTATTCCTAGGTTGGCATAAGGTGTTTGCAGCTTGTGAGTTACCCTGGTGGTGTTTGACATATGTTCTAACTTTCTTTCAGGTGCAGATGCATTCCACGTGTGGCAGAGGGTCAGGGTTAGGAGGTGCCGGGCCTTCTTAGGAGCGCGGTGAGTAGCAGAGTGGTGGGGTTTTGGCTGATGCGGTGCCAAGGTCAGGCCCTGATGTTTGGTTCTCTTTAATCTAGCTTTCTGAGAGACCCCAGCCCGGTGCCAGCAGGACCTTCCCAGCTGACGAGGTGGCCTTTCTTTGCACCTGACAGGGACCAGCATCCCCAGATGTCTGAGAGATAAGTAGAGGGCTGTGACCCACAGAGGGGATGAAGGCATGGTGCTGGTTTGGGAATGACCGGGATGCGTTTTTGAGTCCAATTTGGAGGTGGGGGGTGTTCATGAAGTGGCCCCTTAGGCCCCATAAAAGCCAAGTCTCACTTTTGATCCCAGTGCTGAGGTGTGCAGGGCAGAGCAGTCCCGGTGTGTCTCGTGTCCTTTGTCTGTTGTGCATTATGTGTTGTTTGTGTATCCCATGTCTTTTACCTTAGGGGGGCCTTTCAGAAACCCTGGCATCATTGTTAGCATCTGTGATCTCTGCATTCCGTGGCCTGGCACCCGGGCCACAGAACTTTTGCCTGGGGAGCTCAGACAGGCATCAGACTCTCTTCTGTCTTTGGAAGCATCCAGTCAGGTGTCTTGTCAGGTCTTGTTCTGAGCTGTACGGACAGCTATGCCCCGCCTGGATCCATTATGGTGGATTAGGACTTGTAAAAAATGTGAGGGCAGGCAGAGGATTCTGACCATAGGATTCCTAGGCATCGATCTTTGCTGTTCTTGGAATAAATCCTTCAGTTCACATCTTCTTCCTCCAGGGTTCTCTGAGCCTCATCAGCTCACCATCGGTCTCAGCTCGGTCATCTCCTTTTGCATTCTCTCAGTCCTTGCAGCCATTTTCCTTGCCAAGAGATTTCTGTTCCTGTTGTGTCCCCGTTGTCTGTCCTGTGTTGTCTGTCCTGTGTCACGGGTGTCATCACACATTTGGGACGGGGCTGCTCTGCCCTGCCGCACAGCCTGGTGCGATAGGAGAAGTCCTGGGGACTTGGAATTTGTAATTTGGGGTGTAGTTGGACTCTAGATGGGATTTGTAGATGGACACATCATATCTCGAGCTCATCAGTTATCCTGCAACAGTGTGACTCTTGTCCTACCTTTTTTTTCAGATTAAGATGGCTTAAATCTGTGCCAGAGGGCCCCGTCCCGGGTGAGGGGATTGCCCCGAGCAGGTGAGGCCCATTTGTCTCTGCAGCAGAAGTGTGTATGGTGACTGTTACAGCACTGTTCTTTGTCTTTCTTTTTAGGAAATCAATCTGGATGCCAGCAGTCAAGGTGGGCAGCGGGGAGGAGTGGTTGTTATTGATCAGCTCTCAAGCACAACAATTTTTCAGGAGATTCATCGTGTCGCAAGAGAGATCTGCCCAGTGTCAAGGATGATGTTTGAGATTGAGGCTTCAGGTGAGTTGAGGATTGTGACTGGGAGAGGGAGGGTGATCAGGTATCCAGTTAGGAGTTCTTGGGAGGGGGTTTGCAGGCAGCAGGGTGAGAAAGGGTGTTTGTTTGTTTATTTGAGGCCCCCCCCCGCAAGGCTGTTCAGAAGCCTAGCAGAGGCATTGCCATGTCTTGCAGCACACAAGGTCCTCCACTGCACTCACAGGAATGCCATTTAACTTTGCCTTTCTCTTACCCAGGTGCCACTCCTAAGGAAGGCCACAGCCTTGGAATCAGGATGAAGCTGGAGCCTGAAGGAGCCAGGCACACTCAGGAAAGGGCAAGTAGCTGCCTTGGTGGGATTTGGCCCACATAACTCTGGACTCACACTTTGGTTTTGGTTTTCTTTATTGTAGCTGACCGAGAGGCTCACAGGCCATCACAGAGCCTTCCGAGGCAGACGCATTTCAGGTGCAGCGTGGATTCCCATCACCCATCATCCAAAAGATAAGTTTGGGGCCACGGCCTGGAGATGGGAGTGTATCAGGTTGGGAGTTCTTGTGCCAGATTTAAAAATTGGCAGTGGGAAAAGCAATCTTCTCCAAGGGCCTCTTAGGACAGGTAAAGGGAGAGGCTCTACTTTGGATGGCAGCTTTCAGGCGGGCAGTGCAGAACAGCTCTGGTCTGTCTGGTGTTGTCTCGTGTGCTGTGTTACCTGGTGTGTCTTTGGGTTCCCTTTTGCCTTCTCCCCTCACCACAAGCATGATGTGTCGTGTTTCATGTCCCCCTGTTTGTCACGTTCTGTGTCACGGGTGTCTGCAGGTATTTGTGCCGGAGCTGTTCTGCCCTGCTGCATGGCGTGCTTCAGTAGGACAAACCCTGGGGAGTTGGAATTTGTAATGTGGGCTGTACTTGGGCTCTAGATGCTCTTCCTAGATTGACATAAGGTGTTTGCAGCTTGTGAGTTATCCTGGTGGTGTTTGACATATGTTCTAACTTTCTTTCAGGTGCAGCTGCATTCCAGGCGTGGCAGAGGGTCAGGGTTAGGAGGTGCCGGGCCTTCTTAGGAGCGCGGTGAGTAGCAGAGTGGTGGGGTTGTGGCCGATGCGGTGCCAAGATCAGGCCCTGATGTTTGGTTCTCTTTAATCTAGCTGTCTGAGAGACACCAGCCTGGTGCCAGCAGGACCTTCCCAGGTGACGAGGTGGCCTTTCTATGCACCTGACAGGGACCAGCATCCCCAGATGTCTGCGAGATAAGTACAGGGCTGTGACCCACAGAGGGGATGAAGGCATGGTGCTGGTTTGGGAACGACTGGGAGGGGTTTTTGAGTCCAATTTTGGGGGAGGGGGGGTAGTGTGTTCATGAAGTGGCCCCTTAGGCCCCATAAAAGCCAAGTCTCACTTTTGATCCCAGTGCTGCGGTATGCAGGGCAGAGCAGTCCCGGTGTGTCTCGTGTCCTTTGTCTGTTGTGCATTATGTGTTGTTTGTGTATTCCATGTCTTTTACCTTAGGGGGGCCTGTCAGAAACCTTGGCATCCTTGTTAGCATCTGTGATCTCTGCATTCCCTGGCCTGGCACCCGGGCCACAGAACTTTTGACTGGGGAGCTCAGACAGGCATCCGACTCTCTTCTCTCTTTGGAAGCATCCAGTCAGGTGTCTTGTCAGGTCTTGTTCTCAGCTGTAGGGACAGCTATGCCCCACCTGGATCCGTTATGGTGGATGAGGACTTGTAATATTACGAGGTTAGGTAGAGGGCCTTGACTGTAGGATTCCTAGGCATCCATCTTTGATTTATTCCAATAACTGCATTCAGTTAGCATCTTCTTCCTCCAGGGTTCTCTGAGCCTCATCAGCTGACCGTCAGTTTGAACTCAGTCATCTCCTGTTGCATTCTCTTAGTCCTTGTAGCCATTTTCCTTGCCAAGAGGTTTCTGTTCCTGTTGTGTCCCCGTTATCTGTCCTGTCCTGTCCTGTCTGTCCTGTGTCACGGGTGTCTGCACACATTTGTGCCGGGGCTGCTCTGCCCTGCCGCATAGCCTGGTGCAATAGGAGAAGTCTCGGAGACTTGGAATTTGTAATGTGGGGTGTAGTTGGACTCTAGATGGGATTTGTAGATGGGCACATCATATCTGGAGCTCATCAGTTATCCTGCAACAGTGTGACTCTTGTCCTACCTTTTTTTTCAGATTGAGATGGATTAAATCTGTGCCAGAGGGCCCCGTCCCGGGTGAGGGGATTGCTCCGAGCAGGTGAGGCCCATTTGTCTCTGCAGCAGAAGTGTGTATGGTGACTGTGTTACAGCTCTGTTCTTTGTCTTTCTTTTTAGGAAATCAATCTGGATGCCAGCAGTCAAGGTGGGCAGCGGGGAGGAGTGGTTGTTATTGCTCAGCTCTCAAGCACAACAATTTTTCAGCAGATTCATCATGTCACAAGAGGGATCTGCCCAGTGTCAAGGATGATGTTTGAGATTGAGGCTTCAGGTGAGTTGAGGATTGTGACTGGGAGAGGGAGGGTGAGTAGGTATCCTGTTTAGGAGTTATTGGGGGAGGGGGTTTGCAGGCAGCAGGGTGAGAAAGGGTGTTTATTTATTTATTTGAGGGCCCCTCCCCCCAAGGCTGTTCAGAAGCCTAGCAGAGGCATTGCCATGTCTTACAGCACACAAGATCCTCCACTGCACTCACAGGAATGCCATTTAACTTTGCCTTTCTCTAACCCAGGTGCCACTCCTATGGAAGGCCACATCCTTGGAATCAGGATGAAGCTGGAGCCTGAGGGAGCCAGGCACGCTCAGGAAAGGGCAAGTAGCTGCCTTGGTGGGATTTGGCCTACGTAACTCTGGACTCACACTTTGGTTTTGGTTTTCTTTATTGTAGCTGACCAAGAGGCTCATAGGCGCTCACGAGGCCCTCTGAGGCAGACTCATTTCAGGTGCAACGTGGATCCACATCGCCGATCATCCAAAAGATAAGTTGGGGGCCACGGCCTGGAGATGAGAGAATAGTGGGTTGGTAGTTCTTGGGGCAGATTCAGAAATTAGCAAAGGGAAAAGCATTCTTCTCCAAGGGCGTCTTAGGACAGCTAAAGGGCGAGGCTCTACTTTTGATGGCAGCTTTCAGGCGGGCAGTGCAGAACAGCTCCGGTGTCTGTCTGGTGTTTTCTCGTGTGTCGTGTTCCCTGGTGTGTCTTTGGGGTCCCTTTTTCCCTCTTCCCTCGAGGCCCTCACCACAAACATGATGTGTCGTGTTTCATGTCCCCCTGTTTGTCACGTTCTGTGTCACGGGTATGTGCACACATTTGTGCCGGAGCTGTTCTGCCCTGCCGCATGGCCTGCTGCAGTAGGACAAGGCTTGGGGAGTTGGAATTTGTAATGTGGGGTGTACTTGGGCTCTGGATGCTATTCCTAGGTTGGCGTAAGGTGTTTGCAGCTTGTGAGTTATCCTGGTGGTGTTTGACATATGTTCTAACTTTCTTTCAGGTGCATTCCATGTGTGGCAGAGGGTCAGGGTTAGGCGGTGCCGGCCCTTCTTAGGAGCGCGGTGAGTAGCAGAGTGGTGGGGTTTTGGCCGATGTGGTGCCAAGATCAGGCACTGATGTTTGGTTCTCTTTAATCTAGCTGTCTGAGGGACACCAGCCCGGTGCCAGCAGGACCTTCCCAGGGGACGAGGCGGCCTTTCTTTGCACCTGACACAGACTGGCATCCCCAGATGTCTGAGAGATAAGTGGAGGGCTGTGACCCACAGAGGGGATGAATGTGGGTTGCTGGTTTGGGAATTACTGGGAGGGGTTTTTGAGTCCAGTTTTGGGGGAGGGGGGTGTTCATGAAGTGGCCCCTTAGGCCCCATAAAAGCCACGTCTCACTTTTGATCACAGTGCTGAGGTGTGCAGGGCAGAGCAGTCCCGGTGTGTCTCGTGTCACTTGTCTGTTGTGCATTATGTGTTGTTTGTGTATGCCATGTCTTTATCTTAGGGGGGCCTGCCAGAAACCCTGGCATCATCGTTAGCATCTGTGACCTCTGAATTCTCTGGTCTGGCACCCAGGCCACAGAACTTTTTACTCAGAGCTCAGACAGGCATCAGACTCTCTTTTCTCTTTGGAAGCATCCAGTCAGGTGTCTTGTCAGGTCTTGTTCTGAGCTGTAGGGACAGCTATGCCCCACCTGGATCCGTTATGGTGGATTAGGACTTGTAATATTACGAGGTTAAGTAGAGGGTTTTGACAGTAGGATTCCTAGGCATCGATCTTTGCAGTTATTGGAATAAATCCTTCAGTTAGCATCTTCTTCCTCCAGGGTTCTCTGAGCCTCATCAGCTCACCATCGGTCTCAGCTCGGTCATCTCCTTTTGCATTCTCTCAGTCCTTGCAGCCATTTTCCTTGCCAAGAGATTTCTGTTCCTGTTGTGTCCCCGTTGTCTGTCCTGTCCTGTCCTGTCTGTCCTGTGTCACGGGTGTCTGCACACATTTGTGCCGGGGCTGCTCTGCCCTGCCGCATAGCCTGGTGAAATAGGAGAAGTCTCGGAGACTTGGAATTTGTAATGTGGGGTGTAGTTGGACTCTAGATGGGATTTGTAGATGGACACATCATATCTGGAGCTCATCAGTTATCCTGCAACAGTGTGACTCTTGTCCTAACTTTTTTTTCAGATTGAGATGGATTAAATCTGTGCCAGAGGGCCCCGTCCCGGGTGAGGGGATTGCCCCGAGCAGGTGAGGCCCATTTGTCTCTGCAGCAGAAGTGTGTATGGTGACTGTGTTACAGCTCTGTTCTTTGTCTTTCTTTTTAGGAAATCAATCTGGATGCCAGCAGTCAAGGTGGGCAGCGGGGAGGAGTGGTTGTTATTGCTCAGCTCTCAAGCACAACAATTTTTCAGCAGATTCATCATGTCACAAGAGGGATCTGCCCAGTGTCAAGGATGATGTTTGAGATTGAGGCTTCAGGTGAGTTGAGGATGGTGACTGGGAGAGGGAGGGTGAGTAGGTATCCAGTTTAGGAGTTCTTGGGAGGGGGTTTGCAGGCAGCAGGGTGAGAAAGGGTTTTTATTTGTTTGTTTGAGGGCCCCCCCACAAGGCTGTTCAGCAGCCTAGCAGAGGCATTCCCATGTCTTGCAGCACACAAGGTCCTCCACTGCACTCACAGGAATGCCATTTAACTTTGCCTTTCTCTTACCCAGGTACCACCCCTAATGAAGGCCACATCCTTGGAATCAGGATGAAGCTGGAGCCTGAGGGAGCCAGGCACACTCAGGAAAGGGCAAGTAGCTGACTTGCAGGGATTTGGCCCACATAACTCTGGACTCACACTTTGGTTTTGGTTTTCTTTATTGCAGCTGACCGAGAGGCTCACAGGCCGTCACAGAGCCTTCCGAGGCAGACTCATTTCAGGTGCAGCGTGGATTCACATCACCAATCATCCAAAAGATAAGTCGGGGGCCACGGCCTGGAGATGGGAGTGTATCAGGTTGGGGGTTCTTGTGCCAGATTTAAAAATTGGCTGTGGGAAAAGCAATCTTCTCCAAGGGCGTCTTAGGACAGCTAAAGGGCGAGGCTCTACTTTGGATGGCAGCTTTCAGGCGGGCAGTGCAGAACAGCTCTGGTGTCTGTCTGGTGTTGTCTCGTGTGCTGTGTTACCTGGTGTGTCTTTGGGGTCCCTTTTTCCCTCTTCCCTCGAGGCCCTCACCACAAGCATGATGTGTCGTGTTTCATGTCCCCCTGTTTGTCACGTTCTGTGTCACGGGTGTCTGCGGGTATTTGTGCCGGAGCTGTTCTGCCCTGCCCATGGCCTGCTGCAGTAGGACAAGCCTTGGGGAGTTGAAATTTGTAATGTGGGCTGTACTTGGGCTCTAGATGCTATTCCTAGGTTGGCATAAGGTGTTTGCAGCTTGTGAGTTACCCTGGTGGTGTTTGACATATGTTGTAAGTTTCTTTCAGGTGCAGATGCATTCCATGTGTGGCAGAGGGTCAGGGTTAGGAGGTGCCGGGCCTTCTTAGGAGCGCGGTGAGTAGCAGAGTGGTGGGGTTGTGGCCGATGCGGTGCCAAGGTCAGGCACTGATGTTTGGTTCTCTTTAATGTAGCTGTCTGAGAGACACCGGCCCGGTGCCAGCAGGACCTTCCCAGCTGACGAGGTGGCCTTTCTTTGCACCTGACAGGGACCAGCATCCCCAGATGTCTGAGAGATAAGTAGAGGGCTGTGACCCACAGAGGGGATGAAGGCATGGTGCTGGTTTGGGAATGACCGGGATGCGTTTTTGAGTCCAATTTGGAGGTGGGGGGTGTTCATGAAGTGGCCCCTTAGGCCCCATAAAAGCCAAGTCTCACTTTTGATCCCAGTGCTGAGGTGTGCAGGGCAGAGCAGTCCCGGGGTGTCTCGTGTCACTTGTCTGTTGTGCATTATGTGTTGTTTGTGTATCCCATGTCTTTTACCTTAGGGGGGCCTGTCAGAAACCTTGGCATCCTTGTTAGCATCTGTGATCACTGCATTCCTTGGCCTGGCACTCGGGCCACAGAACTTTTGACTGGGGAGCTCAGACAGGCATCAGACTCTCTTCTCTCTTTGGAAGCATCCAGTCAGGTGTCTTGTCAGGTCTTGTTCTGAGCTGTACGGACAGCTATGCCCCACCTGGATCCATTATGGTGGATTAGGACTTGTAAGAATGTGAGGGCAGGCAGAGGATTCCGACCATAGGATTCCTAGGCATCGATCTTTGCTGTTCTTGGAATAAATCCTTCAGTTAGCATCTTCTTCCTCCAGGGTTCTCTGAGCCTCATCAGCTGACCGTCAGTTTGAACTCAGTCATCTCCTTTTGCGTTCTCTAAGTCCTTGCTGCCATTTTCCTTGCCAAGAGATTTCTGTTCCTGTTGTGTCCCTGTTGTCTGTCCTGTCCTGTCTGTCCTGTGTCACGGGTGTCAGCACACATTTTTGCCGGGGCTGCTCTGCCCTGCCGCACAGCCTGGTGCAATAGGAGAAGTCCTGGGGACTTGGAATTTGTAATGTGGGGTGTAGTTGGACTCTAGATGGGATTTGTAGATGGACACATCATATCTGGAGCTCATCAGTTATCCTGCAACAGTGTGACTCTTGTCCTAACTTTTTTTTCAGATTGAGATGGATTAAATCTGTGCCAGAGGGCCCCGTCCCGGGTGAGGGGATTGCCCCGAGCAGGTGAGGCCCATTTGTCTCTGCAGCAGAAGTGTGTATGGTGACTGTGTTACAGCTCTGTTCTTTGTCTTTCTTTTTAGGAAATCAATCTGGATGCCAGCAGTCAAGGTGGGCAGCGGGGAGGAGTGGTTGTTATTGCTCAGCTCTCAAGCACAACAATTTTTCAGCAGATTCATCATGTCACAAGAGGGATCTGCCCAGTGTCAAGGATGATGTTTGAGATTGAGGCTTCAGGTGAGTTGAGGATGGTGACTGGGAGAGGGAGGGTGAGTAGGTATCCAGTTTAGGAGTTCTTGGGAGGGGGTTTGCAGGCAGCAGGGTGAGAAAGGGTGTTTATTTGTTTGTTTGAGGGCCCCCCCACAAGGCTGTTCAGCAGCCTAGCAGAGGCATTCCCATGTCTTGCAGCACACAAGGTCCTCCACTGCACTCACAGGAATGCCATTTAACTTTGCCTTTCTCTTACCCAGGTACCACCCCTAAGGAAGGCCACAGCCTTGGAATCAGGATGAAGCTGGAGCCTGAGGGAGCCAGGCACACTCAGGAAAGGGCAAGTAGCTGACTTGCAGGGATTTGGCCCACATAACTCTGGACTCACACTTTGGTTTTGGTTTTCTTTATTGCAGCTGACCGAGAGGCTCACAGGCCGTCACAGAGCCTTCCGAGGCAGACTCATTTCAGGTGCAGCGTGGATTCACATCACCAATCATCCAAAAGATAAGTCGGGGGCCACGGCCTGGAGATGGGAGTGTATCAGGTTGGGGGTTCTTGTGCCAGATTTAAAAATTGGCTGTGGGAAAAGCAATCTTCTCCAAGGGCGTCTTAGGACAGCTAAAGGGCGAGGCTCTACTTTGGATGGCAGCTTTCAGGCGGGCAGTGCAGAACAGCTCTGGTGTCTGTCTGGTGTTGTCTCGTGTGCTGTGTTACCTGGTGTGTCTTTGGGGTCCCTTTTTCCCTCTTCCCTCGAGGCCCTCACCACAAGCATGATGTGTCGTGTTTCATGTCCCCCTGTTTGTCACGTTCTGTGTCACGGGTGTCTGCGGGTATTTGTGCCGGAGCTGTTCTGCCCTGCCCATGGCCTGCTGCAGTAGGACAAGCCTTGGGGAGTTGAAATTTGTAATGTGGGCTGTACTTGGGCTCTAGATGCTATTCCTAGGTTGGCATAAGGTGTTTGCAGCTTGTGAGTTACCCTGGTGGTGTTTGACATATGTTGTAAGTTTCTTTCAGGTGCAGATGCATTCCATGTGTGGCAGAGGGTCAGGGTTAGGAGGTGCCGGGCCTTCTTAGGAGCGCGGTGAGTAGCAGAGTGGTGGGGTTGTGGCCGATGCGGTGCCAAGGTCAGGCACTGATGTTTGGTTCTCTTTAATGTAGCTGTCTGAGAGACACCGGCCCGGTGCCAGCAGGACCTTCCCAGCTGACGAGGTGGCCTTTCTTTGCACCTGACAGGGACCAGCATCCCCAGATGTCTGAGAGATAAGTAGAGGGCTGTGACCCACAGAGGGGATGAAGGCATGGTGCTGGTTTGGGAATGACCGGGATGCGTTTTTGAGTCCAATTTGGAGGTGGGGGGTGTTCATGAAGTGGCCCCTTAGGCCCCATAAAAGCCAAGTCTCACTTTTGATCCCAGTGCTGAGGTGTGCAGGGCAGAGCAGTCCCGGGGTGTCTCGTGTCACTTGTCTGTTGTGCATTATGTGTTGTTTGTGTATCCCATGTCTTTTACCTTAGGGGGGCCTGTCAGAAACCTTGGCATCCTTGTTAGCATCTGTGATCACTGCATTCCTTGGCCTGGCACTCGGGCCACAGAACTTTTGACTGGGGAGCTCAGACAGGCATCAGACTCTCTTCTCTCTTTGGAAGCATCCAGTCAGGTGTCTTGTCAGGTCTTGTTCTGAGCTGTACGGACAGCTATGCCCCACCTGGATCCATTATGGTGGATTAGGACTTGTAAGAATGTGAGGGCAGGCAGAGGATTCCGACCATAGGGTTCCTAGGCATCGATCTTTGCTGTTCTTGGAATAAATCCTTCAGTTAGCATCTTCTTCCTCCAGGGTTCTCTGAGCCTCATCAGCTGACCGTCAGTTTGAACTCAGTCATCTCCTTTTGCGTTCTCTAAGTCCTTGCTGCCATTTTCCTTGCCAAGAGATTTCTGTTCCTGTTGTGTCCCTGTTGTCTGTCCTGTCCTGTCTGTCCTGTGTCACGGGTGTCAGCACACATTTTTGCCGGGGCTGCTCTGCCCTGCCGCACAGCCTGGTGCAATAGGAGAAGTCCTGGGGACTTGGAATTTGTAATGTGGGGTGTAGTTGGACTCTAGATGGGATTTGTAGATGGACACATCATATCTGGAGCTCTTCAGTTATCCTGCAACAGTGTGACTCTTGTCCTAACTTTTTTTCCAGAATCAGATGGATTAAATCTTTGCCAGGGGGCCCCATCCCGGGTGAGGGGATTGCCCCGAGCAGGTGAGGCCCCATTTGTCTCTGCAGCAGAAGTGTGTATGGTGACTGTGTTACAGCTCTGTTCTTTGTCTTTCTTTTTAGGAAATAAATCTGGATTCCAGCAGCCAAGGTGGGCAGCGGAGAGAAGTGGTTGTTATTGCTCAGCTCTGAAGCACAACCATTTTTCAGGAGATTGATCATGTCACAAGAGGGATCTGCCCAGTGTCAAGGATGATGTTTGAGATTGAGGCTTCAGGTGAGTTGAGGATTGTGACTGGGAGAGGGAGGGTGTTCAGGTATCCAGTTAGGAGTTCTTGGGAGGGGGTTTGCAGGCAGCAGGGTGAGAAAGGGTGTTGATTTGAGGGGCCCTCCCGCCACAAGGCTGTTCAGAAGCCTAGCAGAGGCATTGCCATGTCTTAGAGCACACAAGGTCATCCACTGCACTCACAGCAATGCCATTTAACTTTGCCTTTCTCTTACCCAGGTGCCACTCCTAAGGAAGGCCGCAGTCTTGGAATCAGGATGAAGCTGGAGCCTGAGGGAGCCAGGCACGCTCAGGAAAGGGCAAGTAGCTGCCTTGGTGGGATTTGGCCCACATAACTCTGGACTCACACTTTGGTTTTGGTTTTCTTTATTGTAGCTGACCGAGAGGCTCACAGGCCATCACAGAGCCTTCCGAGGCAGACTCATTTCAGGTGCAGCGTGGATTCCCATCGCCTATCATCCAAAAGATAAGTTTGGGGCCACGGCCTGGAGATGGGAGTGTATCAGGTTGGGAGTTCTTGTGCCAGAATTAAAAATTGCCTGTGGGAAAAGCATTCTTCTCCAAGGGCCTCTTAGGACAGGTAAAGGGAGAGGCTCTACTTTTGATGGCAGATGTCAGGCGGGCAGTGCAGAACAGCTCTGGTCTGTCTGGTGTTGTCTCGTGTGCTGTGTTACCTGGTGTGTCTTTGGGGTCCCTTTTGCCTTCTCCCCTCGAGGCCCTCACCACAAGCATGATGTGTCGTGTTTCTTGTCCCCCCTGTTTGTCACGTTCCGTTTCACGGGTGTGTGCTCACATTTGTGCCGGAGCTGTTCTGCCCTGCCGCATGGCCTGCTGCAGTAGGACAAACCATAGGGAGTTGAAATTTGTAATGTGGGCTGTACTTGGGCTCTGGATGCTATTCCTAGGTTGGCATAAGGTGTTTGCAGCTTGTGAGTTACCCTGGTGGTGTTTGACATATGTTCTAACTTTCTTTCAGGTGCAGATGCATTCCATGTGTGGCAGAGGGTCAGGGTTAGGAGGTGCCGGGCCTTCTTAGGAGCGCGGTGAGTAGCAGAGTGGTGGGGTTTTGGCCGATGCAGTGCCAAGGTCAGGCCCTGATGTTTGGTTCTCTTTAATCTAGCTTTCTGAGAGACCCCAGCCCGGTGACAGCAGGACCTTCCCAGGTGACGAGGTGGCCTTTCTTTGCACCTGACAGGGACCAGCATCCCCAGATGTCTGAGAGATAAGTAGAGGGCTGTGACCCACAGTGGGGATGAAGGCATGGTGCTGGTTTGGGAATGACTGGGAGGGGTTTTTGAGTTCAATTTTGGGGGGGGGGGTAGTGTGTTCATGAAGTGGCCCCTTAGGCCCCATAAAAGCCAAGTCTCACTTTTGATCACAGTGCTGAGGTGTGCAGGGCAGAGCAGTCCCGGGGTGTCTCGTGTCACTTGTCTGTTGTGCATTATGTGTTGTTTGTGTATCCCATGTCTTTTACCTTAGGGGGGCCTGTCAGAAACCTTGGCATCCTTGTTAGCATCTGTGATCACTGCATTCCTTGGCCTGGCACCTGGGCCAGTGAACTTTTGACTGGGGAGCTCAGACAGGCATCAGACTCTCTTCTCTCTTTGGAAGCATCCAGTCAGGTGTCTTGTCAGGTCTTGTTCTGAGCTGTACGGACAGCTATGCCCCACCTGGATCCATTATGGTGGATTAGGACTTGTGAAAAATGTGAGGGCAGGCAGAGGATTCTGACCATAGGATTCCTAGGCATCGATCTTTGCTGTTCTTGGAATAAATCCTTCAGTTAGCATCTTCTTCCTCCAGGGTTCTCTGAGCCTCATCAGCTCACCATCGGTCTCAGCTCGGTCATCTCCTTTTGCGTTCTCTCAGTCCTTGCAGCCATTTTCCTTGCCGAGAGATTTCTGTTCCTGTTGTGTCCCCGTTGTCTGTCCTGTCTTGTCTGTCCTGTGTCACGGGTGTCTGCACACATTTGTGCCGGGGCTGCTCTGCCCTGCGGCATAGCCAGCTGCGATAGGAGAAGTCCTGGGGACTTGGAATGTGTAATGCGGGGTGTAGTTGGACTGTAGGTGGGATTTGTAGATGGACACATCATATCTGGAGCTCCTCAGTTATCCTGCAACAGTTTGACTCTTGTCCTACCTTTTTTTTCAGATTCAGATGGATTAAATCTGTGCCAGAGGGCCCCGTCCCGGGTGAGGGGATTGCCCCGAGCAGGTGAGGCCCCATTTGTCTCTGCAGCAGAAGTGTGTATGGTGACTGTGTTACAGCTCTGTTCTTTGTCTTTCTTTTTAGGAAGTCAATCTGGATGCCAGCAGTCAAGGTGGGCAGGGGAGAGAAGTGGTTGTTATTGCTCAGCTCTGAAGCACAACCATTTTTCAGGAGATTCATCATGTCACAAGAGGGATCTGCCCAGTGTCAAGGATGATGTTTGAGATTGAGGCTTCAGGTGAGTTGAGGATTGTGACTGGGAGAGGGAGGGTGTTCAGGTATCCAGTTAGGAGTTCTTGGGAGGGGGTTTGCAGGCAGCAGGGTGAGAAAGGGTGTTTTTGTTTATTTGAGGGCCCCTCCCCCCAAGGCTGTTCAGAAGCCTAGCAGAGGCATTGCCATGTCTTACAGCACACAAGGTCATCCACTGCACTCACAGGAATGCCATTTAACTTTGCCTTTCTCTAACCCAGGTGCCACTCCTATGGAAGGCCACATCCTTGGAATCAGGATGAAGCTGGAGCCTGAGGGAGCCAGGCACGCTCAGGAAAGGGCAAGTAGCTGCCTTGCTGGGATTTGGCCCACATAAGTCTGAACTCATACTTTGGTTTTGGTTTTCTTTATTGTAGCTGACTGGGAGGCTAACAGGCCATCACAGAGCCCTCCGAGGCAGACTCATTTCAGGTGCAGCGTGGATTCCCCTCACCAATCATCCAAAAGATAAGTCGGGGGCCATGGCCTGGCGATGGGAGTGTATCAGGTTGGGAGTTCTTGGGGCAGAGTTAAAAACCAGCAGAGGGAAAAGCATTCTTCTCCAAGGGCCTGTTAGGACAGCTAAAGGGAGAGGCTCTTCTTTTGATGGCAGCTTTCAGGCGGGCAGTGCAGAACAGCTCCGGTCTGTGTCCTGTTGTCTGGTGTGCTGTGTTCCCTAGTGTGTCTTTGGGGTCCCTTTTGCCCTCTTCCCTCGATGCCCTCACCACAAGCATGATGTGTTGTGTTTGGTGTCCCCCTGTTTGTCACGTTCTGTGTCACGGGTGTCTGCAGGTATTTGTGCCGGAGCTGTTCTGCCCTGCTGCATGGCGTGCTTCAGTAGGACAAACCCTGGGGAGTTGAAATTTGTAATGTGGGCTGTACTTGGGCTCTAGGTGCTATTCCTAGGTTTACATAAGGTGTTTCCAGCTTGAAAGTTAAAGTTATTGTGGAGGTGTGTGACATATGTTCTAACTTTCTTTCAGGTGTGGATGCATTGCATCCATGGCAGAGGGTCAGGGTTAGGAGGTGCTGGGCATTCCTAGGAGCATAGTGAGTAGCAGAGTGGTGGGGTTTTGGCCGATGCGGTGCCAAGGTCAGGCACTGCTGTTTGGTTCTCTTTAATCTAGCTGTCTGAGGGACACCAGCCCGGTGCCAGCAGGACCTTCCCAGGTGACGAGGTGGCCTTTCTTTGCACCTGACACAGGCATCCCCTGATGTCTGAGAGATAAGCAGAGGGCTGCAACCCTCAGAGGGGATGAACGTGGGGTGCTTTTTCAGGACTCCCTGAGGTGGGGGTCTGAGTTGGCTCTGGCAATGAGGTTAGCCAAGATGTTGCCCCTTAGGCCCCATAAAAGCAAAGTCTCCCTTTTGGTCACAGTGCTGAGGTGCGCAGCATGGCAGAGCAGTCCCGGTGTGTCTCGTGTCACTTGTCTTTTGTGTATTGTGTGTTGCCTGGATATCTCATGTCTCTTATCTTAGCCCTGTGAGGGGCCTCTCAGAAACCTTTCCTAGCATCCGTGATCTCAGCGTTCCTCGCCCTGGCACCCATGCCATAGATCTTTTGACTTGGGAGCTCACACAGGCAGCAGAAATGCATCTCTCTTTAGAAGCGTCCAGTCAGATGTCTTGTCATGTCTTGTTCTGAGCTGTACGGACAACCGTGCTGCGCAATGATCCATTATAGCAGAGTAGGACTTGTAAGGATGTGAGGTTAGGGAGAGGATTCTGACTGTAGGATTCTCGGGCATCCATCTTTGCAGTTTTTGGAATAAATCATTCTGTTTGCATCTTCTTCCTCCAGGGTTCTCTGAGCCTCATCAGCTCGCCATCAGCTTCAACTCTTCTTCTTTTGCATTCTCTCAGTCCTTGCAGCCATTTTCCTTGCTAAGAGATTTCCGTTCCTGTTGTGTCCCCAGTGTTTGTCACGTCTTGTCTGTCCTGTGTCACGGGTGTCTGCACACATTTGTGCTGGAGCTGCTGTTCTGCCCTGCTGCATATCCTGGTGCAATATGAGAAGTCTCAGGGACTTGGAATTTGTAATGTGTAGTTGGATTCTAGATGGGATTTGTAGATGGACACAGGATACGTGGAGCCCATAAGTTATCCTGCAGCCCTTTCACTTTCATCCTAACTTTCTTTTAGTTGCAGAAGGATAAATCCAGGGCAGAGCCCCCCATTCTGGGTGAGGGGATTCCCCTGTGAAGGTCAGTCACTGTTTGTCTCTGCAGAGGAAGCATAAATTGTGGCTGCTGCAGCTCTGCTCTTTGTCTTTATTTTTAGGAAGTCAAGGCAGAGAGCAGCTGTCAAGGCTGAGTGGGCAAGGTGAGCATTGAGTAGGGTACCGAAACAGTTGTTATTGCTGAGGTCTCAGTTTCTGGTGCAGCTCTAGGTACGTATTATTCCTCTTTTTATTTTAGATGGACTGCTTGCCATCTATCCTAGCCCAGCATGCCCATGCCAGGTGGGTTCAAGCTTAAGGTATCAGTGTAGCATACTTGTCAGGGTTGGGAGGTTGTGTTTTCACAGTATCTCAGCATGCTTTTCTGCTTTGTTTCTTTGCAGGTGCTGTCGCTGCCCTAGGCATGCCGGGGAAGAGAGGAGGGCAGGTGACTCGGAGTTTAGGCGGGCTGATTCCTAGGTGAGTGTTATGCAGCAGCATGCTAAGTGTGTACATTTTCTTTTTGCAGGTATCTTCCGGGCGGCCTCTGGAGTCAAATCAAGACTTGAGGTGAGCTGGGGCAGGGGTGCGAAGGAGTCCCGGGGATTACTGTTTTTGAGGGCAATAGTCACGTTTTCTGTTTTGCCTTAGGTACCCTGGGCAGGCTTGTAGCCACAGCTTGGAAGCGGCAGCACCGAAGCGCACACATTGAGAACGTCTCAACGTCCACGTCCGACCGAGGATGGATTTTGTCTGCTTGTCTTCCAAAAGCTAAGTGTCGGGGCCAGTGGTTGGGAGAAGGGGAAAAGCCTTTACTATCACAGGAGGCAATCTGATGTCAGCTTAGCAGAGAGGTCTGTAGTGGGACAGGCTCCCTGGAAGTAAAGGGAGAGGGTTTCTCCTCAGCCTCACCAGAGCCTTTGCCGGGCAGGGCAATTCCTACCCATCTCCACATTCTCGTGAACTTTGTGTCATCAGCCTTCTTCGACTTGACGTCGTCACGGCTCTTTCCCCCGTGGAGCTCGCCTTCAGGTCCGGAGCTGTAGCTGCAGTCACCTGGCAGTCCGCTTCCTTCTCTAGGCTTGCTGAGCCTCTCGAGCATCCTCCTAACTGCTTTGGCCCTAACTTCCTTTAATGAGTTGCATTTCATCATCACGTGCTGTTGTCATAGGGCTTCCTTTCCCTTGGCCTCATTGGCCTCTGGCTCGTCTTGTGCTAGGACTCTCGGGTCCCTAAAGGGAAAGTGCCAAGCAGTTGCAACTTGTCTCTGTGTTATGTCATCTGTGTCTATGTTATGGTGTGTGTGTCCATTGTCTTCCACGGCATAGGCCTTTGTTACATCTCAATGCTTTATCGGCTCTCTTCTGTGCCATGTTCTACTCACATTCCTTGCCGGATATCCCTTATTCCAGCATCTTTACATTTTTACTCTTTGAGACAGGAATGTCTCACAGGGACAAGATGTTCTCATCCATCTTCCTTCTCACTATCAGCTTTGGTAGTGCTTTTTTTTCTTGGACTTCTAGAGGGAGCATCTTACACCCTCCTCACGTGACTGCAGTAGTTCTATAGGTTCCATCTTCTCAAAGGGTACAGGGCTCAATAAGTAATCTTCCAGAGAGTTTTCTTAAGTCGTGGTTTATATTGTATGTTCCTATGTTGGCTTATATTGTATGTACTTACATACAGTATAAGTACGTACAGTATAAGCCAGCATAGGTACATGCAATGTAAGTGCATTGCCTTATATTGTCTGTACTTACACTGCATGTAAGCATGTCGCCTTATATTGTGTGTACTTACACTCTGTGTACACTTGCACTGTATGCGTCAGCTTACATTGTGTGTAGACTGTACCACTTATGATCGGAGCTGCCCTGCCCTGGCACATAGTCACAGTTAGGTAGAACAGTTATAACAACTTTACTGTTCATCTGTCTTTTGTGGGATTTTGGGTAGAAAATTCATCAGTCCAGAGTGGGGACAAGTCCTAGCTGTCAGATAGCCACTTGTTGACCCTTCCTGTTGTCTCACAGGTCCCCGAGGCTGCTGATTTCCCCAGGATCTGCCATTTAGCTCAAGGAGCGGCAGCCAGAAGATGTGTCAAAGCACCTTCTTCAGCATCTCAGGGAAGGGCCACAGTGAGCGTGTAAGAAGGAGTGTGTGTGAGAGCACGTGGCTGTGTCTGTCTGCTCGTCTCTGCGTGTGTGAGCGCATGCTGACTGGATTTAACCTTGTGTATATGACTTTTGCTTTTCAGGTTTTGCAACTCATTGTTAAATTGAGAATAAAAAATCCCCAGCTGCCTTCCACCCTGGCTGGTTTTTTTTTTTGGTCCCGGCCAAGTAAAAACCCAGAAAAATACTCCAAGATAGGCTAGAAAAGGCCCAAAAAACCCAGTAAAAAAACCCAAGATGGGCAAGAAAAACCCAGAAAAAAGCAGAAAAAACCCCAAAATGGGCAACAAAGAAACCCCACAAAAATCCAGGAAAAAAACTGCAAGATGGGGAAGAAAAAAATCAAGAAAAAACCCAGAACAATCCCAGGGAAAAAATCTCAAGAGGGGCAAGAGCAAACCCGGGAAAAAAAGCTAAAAAACCCAAGATGGGCAAGAAAAACCCAGAAAAAAAAAAAAAAAAAAAAAAACAGGAAAAAGAAACCGGAAGAACTCCGAAGGTGGGCGAGGAAAACCCAGAAAAAACCAAGGAAAAAAACCAAACATGGGCGAGAATACCCAGAAAAAAACCCCAAGATGGGCAAGAAATAACGCAGAAAACACCCACAGAAAACCAGGAAAAAACCTCAAGATGGGCAAGAAGAATCCCAAAAAACCCCCACAAGATGGACCAGGAAAAACCAGGAAAAATAAACCAGGAAAAAAAAACGGAAAAAAAATCCCAAGATGGGCAAGGAAAAACCCAGAAAGAAACCAAGAACAAAAACCCCAGACTGGCAGGAAAAAAACGCAAAAAAAAAAAACCAAGATGGGCAAGGAGAAGATCCTCAAAAAACCCAGAAAAATCACAGAAAATCCCCCCAAGATGGGCAAGAAAAGAAGCAAGATGGACCAGAAAAAAACCTGAAAAAGCCAAGAAAAAAAAAAAAAGGAATAAAACCACCAAGATGGGCAAGAAAAAACCCAGAAAAAAACCCAGAAAAAAAAATTCAAGATGGGCAAGAATAAACCTGGAAAAAACCCCGCAAGACTGGCAAAAAAACCCAGGAAAAACTCCATACTGGGCAAGAAAAAAAACTGTCGTAAAAGATGCCGTAAAGCACGACTGTCGTAAAAGGTGCCGTAAAGCGCGACTGTCGTAAAGACTGCCGTAAAGCGCGACTGTCGTAAAGACTGCCGTAAAGCGCGACTGTCGTAAAAGGTGCCGTAAAGCGCGACTGTCGTAAAAGGTGCCGTAAAGCGCGACTGTTGTAAAAGGTGTCGTAAAGCGTGACTGTCGTAAAGACTGCCGTAAAGCGCGACTGTCGTAAAGACTGCCGTAAAGGGCGACTGTCGTAAAAGGTGCCGTAAAGCGCGACTGTCGTAAAGACTGCCGTAAAGGGCGACTGTCGTAAAAGGTGCCGTAAAGCGCGACTGTCGTAAAGACTGCCGTAAAGGGCGACTGTCGTAAAAGGTGCCGTAAAGCGCGACTGTCGTAAAAGGTGCCGTAAAGCGCGACTGTCGTAAAGACTGCCGTAAAGCGCGACTGTCGTAAAAGGTGTCGTAAAGCGCGACTCTCGTAAAGACTGCCGTAAAGCGCGACTGTCGTGAAGACTGCCGTAAAGGGCGACTGTCGTAAAAGGTGCCGTAAAGCGCGACTGTCGTAAAGACTGCCGTAAAGCGCGACTGTCGTAAAGCGCGACTGTTGTAAAATGTGCCGTAAAGCGCGACTGTTGTAAAATGTGCCGTAAAGCGCGACTGTCGTAAAATGTGCCGTAAAGCGCGACTGTCGTAAAATGTGCCGTAAAGCGCGACTGTCGTAAAAGGTGTCGTAAAGCGCGACTGTCGTAAAAGGTGCCGAAAGCGTTACTGTGCGAATTGTTCCGAAGAGCCGAACTTAAATGAGTTTCGACTAAGAGCCGAACCAAGCTGAACCAAGCCGAGTTTCATTAAACAGAACTCAACGTCGCCGCACCGCTGTGCCTGCAGTGCGCCTGTGCAGACAGCAGGGAGCGCTGTATAAAGTAAGTATGAAATATCAACTATCTATAAGAAGGAATAAACGCTCTATGTCACGTGCAGCAGTAGAAAATTTCAGGTTCCCAGGAAATAAATAGTTTTCTTTAAATCATTTTCATTTTGGAGTTTTTTTAATCCCAGATAGCCTGAAAGTTTCTACTGCTGCTTTTTTATTCTAAAGCTAGAAATGAAAACCAAGATTAGAAATACAGGGAAAGAAAAAAAGAAAATAAGGAAAGGAACTGAAAGGAAGAAAGAAGGAAGGAAGACAGACAAAAAAAACCAAAAACAAGGAGGGCAAGGAGAAACCTAGGGGGAAAAAAAAGAAAAAGAAAAGAAAAAAAAAAACAACAAAAAACAAACCCACAGAAGAAAACCAAGATGGGCAAGAAAAATCCCTGAAAACAGACCAGAGAAAAACCCCAAGATGGGCAAGAAACAAAATCACAACAAAAAACCAAGATGGGGAAGGAAAAAAAAAAAAAAAACAAACTGAAAATAAACCCCAAGGGGGGCAAGGAAAAACCAGAATAAACACCAAAATGGGCAAGAAGAAACGAAGAAAAAACCCCAAGAAATGCCAGAAAAAAATCAAGGAAAAAGGGAGTAAAAGCCCCAAGAAACAAGGCAAGAAAGAGAGGCAATAAAGGGCACAAAAACTCAAGACAAAAAAAAACAAAAACAAGACATGCCAGAAAAAGGTACGAAAATGGTTCTGCCAGGTGCGATCAAGGTGAGCGGGTTCAGATTCAGGTCCAGGAGATGAACAAGTGTCAGATTAGCTTGGGGCACTGCTGAGCAATGCAGCTGTGACAGGATTTATGTTTAAATACAGTTTAAATGAATTGGGGATTGTTTGGCTTTTATTGGGGTATGGGCTGGAGATTTCATAAAAAATATAAAACTAGAAATGCAAATATATCAGATATATGTCGATATCAATAAATATTTAATATATATTTATATAAGTAAAAGAAATATATTGTGTCAAAAGAATGTATCTATTATTATATAAAAAGGTATTCTCTCCAATATATATAATATCTATAAATATAACAAATGAAAATTACAAATATAGATGTGAATAGAATTATGACAAACAAAATTATTTTTAAACTTTTAAATGTGTTTTAAAGAAAGGGGTGTCTTAGCTTTTTATGTCATTAGAGGCAGGGGTTTTATTTTAAATAATATAAGTACTATAGAAATGTAAATCGACATACAGAAATATATCTTTATATCTCTATATATTTATTATATAATACCAAACTATGAATAGAAATAGAAATAGAAATCTATGTAAGTAACATGAAGAGATGCAATATATAATATAATTTTTATTATACAGTAATATAAATTCTAAATATACATGTGAATATAAATATGAAAAATATATGATGGGGGCTCGGAGCAGCCCAGGTGTGAGTGTGAGGATGATGGGGGCTGGGAGCAGCCCAGGTATGAGCTGTTAGGATGATGGGGGCTCGGAGCAGCCCAGGTGTGAGTGTGAGGATGATGAGGGGGCGGCTCCTGCCGGGGCGAGGCTGTTTTAGGGGGAGGCTTTGCCTCAGCTCCCTTTTGCATGGAGTTGCTGAGTGGAGGGGTTTATGGGCCGCTCCCGGCACTGTCTCATGGAAGGACTGCGAGAGCTTCTCACAGGGTCGGGGGGAACACCTGGATGCCTCCCAGACCCAAGCTGCCACCTCACCTGAGACGAGCTCGTTTGAGAGTCCCAAGCAGCTCCATCAATCTGCAACAAGGAACCTGGGGGGCTGAGTTTTGCTTACCTGGGCAAAGGGTCAGCATTAGTTTTAGAGAGCCGGTGGCCCGGAGTGGCTGTCTGTGTGACTTCTGATATTCTGCCTTGCACAGGATGCCTCCTAGATGTAAGCTGCCACCTCAGCCAAATCGAGCTCATTTGAGAGTCCCAAGTACCACCAGCAATCTGCAACAAGGAACCTGGGCGGCTGAGTTTTGCTTACCTGAGAAAAGGGACAGGACTAGTGTTCAGGAGCCTGTGGCCCGGAGTGGCCAGCCGTCTGCCTGCTGAAATTCTGCATTGCGCAGTATGCCTCCCAGACCCAAGCTGCCAGCACTGGAGAGTCAGGCTGCTTTGAGGGCCCCCAAATGTGTCCAGCAATCTGCCATCAGGAACCTGAGCTGGTGAGTTACACTTACCTGTGTAAAGGGCAGCATTGGTGTTGAGGACTCAGGGGCCCTTAGTGACCGGCTGTCTGCTGAAATTCTGCATTGCGCAGGCTGCCTTTCAGAGCCAAGCTGCCACCTCAGCCGAGTCGAGCTCGTTTGAGAGTCCCAAGCGCCTCCACCAATCTGCAACTAGGAACATGGGGGGCTGAGGTTTTCTTACCTGGGTAAGGGGCAGCATTAGTTTTCAGGAACCTGCGGCCTGGAGTGGCCGGCTGCCTGCTGAAATTTCACATGGCGCAGGATTCCTCCCAGAGCCAAGCTGCCACCTCACCTGAGTCAAGCTCATTTGAGGGTCCCAAGCGCCTTGAGCAATCTGCCACCAGGAACTTGGGCTGCTGACTTTTGCTTACGTGGGGAAAGGGTCAGCCCTAATGATCAGGGGCCTGTGGTCTGAGTGGCCGGCCGTCTGCCTGCTGAAGTTCTCCATTGCGCAGGATGCCTCCCGGATCCAAGCTGCCACCTCAGCTGAGTCGAGCTTGTTTGAGAGTCCCAAGCGCCTCGAGGAATATGCCACCAGGAACTTGGGCTGCTGACTTTTGCTTACCTGGGGAAAGGGTCAGCATGACTGTTCAGGAGCCTGGGGACCGGAGGGGCCGCCTGTCTTCTGAAATTTAAGACTGCGCAGGATGCCTCCCCGACCAAAGCTGCCACCACCGCAAAGTCAGGCTGGTTTGAAGGTCCCAAATGGGCCCAGCAATCTGCCATCAGGAACCTGAGCTGGTGAGTTACACTTCCCTGTGTAAAGGGCGGCTTTGGTTTTCAGGGCCTGGGGGCTCTTAGTGGCCGGCTGACTTCTGAAATTCCACATTGCGCAGGATGCCTCCCAGACCCAAGCTGCTGCAACAGCCGAGTTGAGCTCGATTGAGAGTCCCAAGCGCCTCGAGGAATATGCCACCAGGAACTTGGGCTCCTGACTTTTGCTTACCTGAGGAAAGGGTCAGCATGACTGTTCAGGAGCCTGGGGACCGGAGGGGCCGGCTGCCTTCTGAAATTTAAGATTGCGCAGGATGCCTCCCAGACCCAAGCTGCCCCCACCGTAAAGTCAGGCTGGTTTGAGAGTCCCAAGTAACTCCAGCAATCTGCCATCAGGAACCTGTGCTGGCGAGTTACACTTCCCTGTGTAAACGGCGGCTTTGGTTTTCAGGGCCCAGGGGCCCTTAGTGGCCGGCTGACTTCTGAAATTCCACATTGCGCAGGATGCCTCCCAGACCCAATCTGCCACCTCAGCCGAGTCGAGCTGGTTTGAGAGTCCCAAGCGCCTCCACCAATCTGCAACTAGGAACCTGGGGGTTGAGTTTTGCTCACCTGGGTAAAGGGTCAGCATGTGTCTTCAGGAGGCTGGGGACAGGAGTGGCCGGATGGCTGCTGAAATTTCACATTGCACAGGATGCCTCCCAGACCCAAGCTGCCACCACCTAAAAGTCAGGCTGGTTTGAGGGTCCCAAATGGCTCCACCAATCTGACATCAGGAACCGGAGCTGGTGAGTTCCACTTCCCTGTGTAAAGGGCATTATTGATATACCGGGCCCAGGGGCCTTTAGTGGCCGGTTGCATTCTGAAATTCTGCAATGCGCAGGATCCCTCCCAGACCCAGGCTGCCACCTCACCTGAGTCGAACTTGTTTGAGACTCCCAAGCTCCTACAGCAATATGCCATCAGGAACCTGGGCTGCTGAGTTTTCTTCTTCTGGGAAAGGGCTGGCAGTGGTGTTCCGGAGGTCTTGCCTGGAGTGGCTGTCTGCCTGCTGAAATTCCGCATTGCGCAGGATGCCTGCCGGACCAAGGTGCCTCCACCGCAGAGTCAGGCTGGTTTGAGGGTCCCAAATGGGCCCAAAAATCTGCCATCAAGAACCTGAGCTGGTGAGTTACACTTCCCTGTGTAAAGGGCAGCATCTTTTTTCAGGGCCCAGGGGCCCTTAGTGACCTGCTGTGTGCTGAATTTCTGCATTACGCAGGATGCCACCCTGACCCAAGCTGCCACCGCTGCAGAGTGAGGAGGCTTTGAGGCTCCCAAATGGCTTCAGCAATCTCCCATCAGGAACTTGGGGTGCTGAGTTTTCTTCTTCTGGGACAGGGCTGGCATTTGTGTTCAGGAGGCCCTGACTGGATTGGCTGGCTGCCTGCTGATATTTCTGCTTTGCCAAACGTGCCTCCCAGACCGAAGCCGGCACCAGTTCCAACTCCAGCTGCTTTGTCCTCGGCACGTGTCTCCTGCCATCTGCCATCAGGAACCCAGGTGGCTGGGTTACATTTCCCTGCGTAATGGGCGGCATTTTTGTCCAGTGCCCAGGGGCCCTTAGCGGCCGGCCGCCTGGTGAAATTCCACATTGGGCAGGATGCCTCCCGCACCCCAGCTGCCACCACCGCAAAGTCAACCTGGTTTGGGAGTCCCAAGTGGCTCCAGCAATCTTCCTTCAGGAACCTGAGCTGCTGAGTTACACTTCCCTGTGTAATGGGCAGCATTGGTGTCCCGGGCCCTTAGTGGCCCGTAGTGGCCTGCTGTGTCCTGAAATTCTGCATTGGTCTGGATGCGTCCCAGCCCCAAGCTGCCACCTGTGCCTAGTTGATCTTTTTGAGAGTCCCAAGCACCTCGAACAATATGCCACCAGGAACTTGGGTGGCTGAGTTTTCCTTATCTGGGAAAAGGGACAGGACTAATTTTAAGGATCCCGTGGCCCGGAGCAGCCAGCTGTCTGCCTGCTGAAGTTCTGCATCGCTCAGGATGCCTCCCCGACCAAAGCTGCCACCTCACTCGCGTCGAGCTCATTTGAGAGTCCCAAGTGCCTCCACTAATCTGCAACAAGGAACCTGGGGGGCTGAGTTTTGCTTACCTGGGAAAAGGGACAGCACTAGTGTTTAGGAGCCTCTG
Organism: Melospiza melodia melodia; assembly: GCF_035770615.1. Classification (NCBI taxonomy): domain Eukaryota; kingdom Metazoa; phylum Chordata; class Aves; order Passeriformes; family Passerellidae; genus Melospiza; species Melospiza melodia. The sequence continues at coordinate 140,885 of NW_026948531.1, forward strand.
GTCCAGAGGGGCTGGCTGTCTGCCATCTGAAATTCTGCATCGCACAGTATGCCTCCCAGACCCTAGCTGCCTGCACCGCAAAGTCAGGCTGGTTTGAAGGTTCAGAATGTCCCCAGCAATCTTCCATGAAGAACCCGAGCTGGTGAGTTACACTTACCTGGGGTAACGGGTGGCATTTGTGTCCAGGGCGCAGGGGCCCTTTGTGGACGGCTGTCTGGTGAAATTCTGTATTGCGCAGGATCCCTCCCGGACCCAAGCTGCCACCGCCGCCTAGTCAGGCTGGTTTCAGGGTCCCAAATAGCTCCAGCAATATTCCATCAGGAACCTGGGCTGCTGAGTTTTCTTCTTCTGGGACAGGGCTGGCGTTGTTCAGGAGGTCTTGCCTCGAGCGGCTGACTGCCTGCTGAAATTCTGCATTGCCAAATGTGCCTCCCAGACCCAAGCCGGCACCAGTTCCAAGTCCAGCTCCTTTTCCCTCGGCACGTGTCTCCTGCCATCTGCCATCAGGAACCCGGGTGGCTGAGTAACGCTTCCCTGAGAAATGGGCTGGCGTTCCTGTTCAGGGGCCGGGGGCCCTTAGTGGACGGCTAGCTCCTGAAATTCCGCATTGCGCAGGATGCCTCCCAGATCCAAGTTGCCATAGGTGCCGAGTCGAGACGGTTTGAGACTTCCAAGCGCCTCCAGCAATTTGAAATCAGGAACCCGGGTTGCTCGGTTTTCTTTACCTGGGAAAAGGGTCAGCATTAGTGTTCAGGGGCGTTTGGCCCGGAGTGGCCGGCTGTTTGCCTTCTGAACTTCTGCATTTCCCAATCTGCCTCCCAGACCCAGTTGGCCCCTGTCCCAATACCAGCTGCTTTGGCCTCGGCACGTGTCTCCTATCTCCCATCAGGAACCTGGCAGCTGAGTCACGCTTACCTGAGAAAAGGGCTGGTGTTCACATTCAGGGCCCAGGGGCCCTTCGTGGCCATCAGCCGGCTAAAATTCTGCATTGCGCAGGATGGCTCCCAGACCCAAGCTGGCACCACCGTACAGTCAGTCTCGTTCGAGGGTCCCAAATGGCTCCAGCAATATTCCATCAGGAACCTGGGATGCTGAGTTGTCTTCTTCTGGGAAAGGGCCGGCATTGGTGTTCAGGAGGCCTTGCCCGGAGTTGCTGGCTGCCTGCTGAAATTTCTGTATTGCCAAATATGCCTCTTCGAGCCAAGGTGGCACGAGTTCCAACTCCAGCTGCTTTTTCCTCAGCACGCGTCTCCTGCCGTCTGCCATCAGGAACCTCCGCCGGTGAGTTACACTTCCCTGTGTAAAGGGCTGCCTATTGCGTTCAGGTCCTAGGGGCCGTCCGCCTACCGACCTTTTGCCTTGCGCAGGTGCCCCCTAGACCTCAGGTGGAATCAGTTCCAACTCTAGCTGCTTTCACAGCGCTAAGTGGCTTCTGTAATCTGCCATCTGGAACGTGATCCGGTGAGTGTGGATCGATAGGGGAAAAGGCCGGTCTCCGTGTTGAGGGGCCAGTTGTCCGGAGAGGCCCACCGCCTGCTGAACTTCTGCATTGCAGAGGTTGCCTCCCGGACTCTAGCCGCCACCACTGCAAAGTCAGGCTACTTTGACAGCTCCCAGCGTCTCCCGGAGTCTGCCATCAGGACCCTGCGCCGTTGAGCGTCGTTTCCCAGGGCAACGGGTCAGCATTTTCTTTCAGGCACCTCAGGCCCAGCATGTTCCGCTGCCCGTTGAAATTCCCTATTGCACAGGATGCTTCAAGGTCGTAAGCTGGCACAACTTGCAGGTCAGGCTGGTTTGAGCGTCTTAAGGCGCTCCCGCAATCTGCCATCGGGAACGTAGTCTGTTGCATTTTCTTTCCAGGGAAAAGACCTTGCTTTGGTGTTTGGGTGCCCGCAGCCTGGAGCGGCTGTTTGGCTCCTAAAATTCCGCATTGCGCCAGATACCTTGCAGACCCAAGCCGGCAGCAGGGAACACTCAGGCTGCATTAACAATAACAAGCGCCTCCTGCAAAGGGACACCAGGAACCCGGAACGGTTAGCTTTGTTTACCTAGGAAACGGGGTGGCATTTTTGGTAAGGACTCAGCCGCCACGAGTGCCCAGCCGGCTCCTCATATTTTGCATGGCACAGGATGCCTCTCAAGCCCACACCGGCACCTCTGCAAAATCAGGCCGCGTAGTCAGTCCCAAGCGCCTCCTCTGAACTAACCCGGGCAGGTGAGTTTCGTTTGCCAGGGGAAAGGGCCGGTGTTCGTGTTCACGGGCCTGTAGCCCGGAGCGGTGCGGTGTCTGCCGAAATTCTATTTTGTGAAGTATGCCTTCCAGATTCCAGCTGGCACCAGGGACACCTCAAGGTACTTTGGTAGTGCCAAGTGCCTGTTGCAAATTGCCATCTCAAACCTGAGTTAGTTAGCTGTCATTGCTAGGGAAAAGGGCCAGCACTGTTGTTCAGAGGTCTACGGACCAGAGCGGCCGGCCGCTTGCTGAAAAACGTGCCTCGCGCCAGACGTCTCACAGACACAAGCCGTCACCACCCCAAAGTCAGGTGGCTTTGTGAGTCTTAAGTGCCTCCTGCAAACCTTCCCCAGCTGTCCCTCGTTGTTAAGGGTTTTGATTGACAGAAAAAATTCTGTTTTTTCATTGCTTGAGGGATTTAAATTGAGGAGAACCCTTCGTTTCACAATATTTTTGGAGAACGAATTATAGGGTAGAATCAGTTTATTTGTCATGTTATCAGTTTCAGTGGACCTAACTGCCCCGCTGTCTAACTTTTATGGGTTCACTTGAAGGAAGCTGTGTCTTTTTCAGCATTTTTAGGATTTAAGTATTCATTTCTGGCCACTTTTTTTCCGTGCCTTTGGAGCAGGTATCTTAGAGAAGAGCGAGCCCGGCGTGTACTTAACACATAAGCCACCCAGGAGGTTTTTTTTTCTCATTTTTATTTCTAATGCAGTTAGGCCTAATTAGGAGTCCCAATGAGACTTAGACTATTTATGTCTTTATCATTCTTCTCCACCCTACTTTGTCCTACATGATGTTCTACTTAGCAATTACCAAAGACTAATTATGTAAGGCAGCAGCATATCACCCACTGTATCTATGTATGTAACCTTAAGAAAAAGTTTAAAGTCTTACCAGTTTTTTGTTCTTCTGCTGCAAGTAGTCGCTGTGAAAATAGAAAGCACTGTTTTTTTCTATGAAGAGCTTTCTTCTTTAACAAGCCCTTTGCTCCTCTTGAATCTGAGTCAGAGGAGCCAAACTGCTGCAGCTCTTCTGAGGGCTTTTATACCCGGTGGGATTAGTCCCCTCCCTTTTCCAGGGCATCATGGGAACAAGAGGCGGGCACTATCAGGGGTATATTAACCCCAGCCTTGGCTGAGGGCCTTCATTCCCTTCCTGGGAACTGCTGGGGTAAGAGCTCTCCTCTCATTTCAGTGAAGAGTCTCTTTTAGCTTATCTCAGCTCATTTTCAGCAGGTGTTTCTGGGCCTTTAGACAAAGTAACAGAGGCTTGGGAAATACAGTGAAGAAAACGCCGTGGAATACAGGGAGTATTTAGGTTTGTGGTTTTCAGTTTTGTGTTTAGGGGGGGTAAAGTACGTTTGTAGTTTCTGGTTTTGTTCTTGTGTTTGTTTTTTTTTTTTTTTTTCTTCTATTGTTTTTAGTAGGAGGGCAGCTTTCACAGATTCTAGGGTGTGTCAACTCCAGTACATTTTTCAGCAGATTAATCATGTCATAAGAGGGATCGTCCCTGTGTCCAAGAAGATGCGTGCGATTGGGGCTTCAGGGGATTTGAGAATTGAGAGTAGGTGAAGAGAGGGTGAGCAGGTATCCAGTTGGGAGTTCTTGGGGGGGGGTGTTTGTAGGCAGCAGGGTGTGAAAGGGTGTTTATTTGAGGGCTCCCCCACCCAAGGTTTTCAGATGCATAGCAGGGGCATTTTCACGTCTTTCTCACACAAGTTCATCCACTGCAGTCACAGGAATGCCATTCGACATTCCCTTTGTTTAACCCAGTTGCCATTCTGAATAAAGGCCGCAGCCTTGGAGTCAGGATGAAGCTGGAGCCTGAGGGAGCCAGGCCCACTCAGGAGAGGGCAATGAGCTGCCTTGCTGGGATTTGGCCCACATAACTCTGGACTCACACTTTGGTTTTGGTTTTCTTTATTGTAGCTGACCAAGAGGCACGCAGGCCATTACGAGGCCCTCGGAGGCAGACTTATTTCAGGTGCAACATGGATTCCCATCACCCATCATTGAAAAGATAAGTCGGGGGCCACGGCCTGGAGATGGGAGAGTAGCAGATTTGGAGTTCTTGGGCCAGATTTAAAAATGAGCAGAGGGAAAGGCAATGTTGTCCAAGGGCCTCTTAGGACAGCTAAAGGGAGAGGCTCTACTTTGGATGGCAGCTTTCAGGCGGGCAGCGCAGAACAGCTCCGGTCTGCGTCATGTTGTCCACTGTGCCGTGTTTCCTAGTGTGTCTTTGGCATGCCTTTTGCCTTCTCCCCTTAGAGGCCCTCACCACAAGCATGATGTCTCGTGTTTCTCGTTCCCCTGTTTGTCACGTTCCGTGTCACGGGTGTCTGCACATATTTGTGCCGGAGCTGTTCTGCCCTGCCGTGTAGCCTGCTGCAATAGGACAAGCCCTGGGGAGTTGGAATTTGTAATGTGGGATGTACTTGAGCTCTAGATGCTCTTCCTAGATTGACATAAGGTGTTTGCAGCTTTTGAGTTATCCTGGTGGTGTTTGACATATGTTCTAACTTTCTTTCAGGTGCAGATGCATTGCAGGTGTGGCAGAGGGTCAGGGTTAGGAGGTGCCGGGCCTTCTTAGGAGCGCGGTGAGTAGCAGAGTGGTGGGGTTTTGGCCGATGCAGTGCCAAGGTCAGGCTCTGATGTTTGGTTCTCTTTAATGTAGCTGTCTGAGAGACACCAGCCCGGTGCCAGCAGGACCTTCCCAGCTCACGAGGTGGCCTTTCTATGCACCTGAGACAGACTGGCATCCCCAGATGTCTGCGAGATAAGTACAGGGCTGTGACCCACCGAGGGGATGAAGGCACGGTGCTGGTTTGGGAATTACTGGGAGGGGTTTTTGAGTCCGATTTGGAGGTGGGGGGTGTTCATGAAGTGGCCCCTTAGGCCCCATAAAAGCCACGTCTCACTTTTGATCCCAGTGCTGCGGTGCGCAGGGCAGAGCAGTCCCGGTGTGTCTCGTGTCACTTGTCTGTTGTGCATTATGTGTTGTTTGTGTATGCCATGTGTTTTACCTTAGGGGGCCCTGTCAGAAACCCTGGCATCCTTGTTAGCATCTGTGATCTCTGCCTTCCTTGGCCTGGCAGCCCGGCCACAAAACTTTTGACTGGGGAGTTCAGACAGGCATCAGACTCTCTTCTCTCTTTGGAAGCATCCAGTCAGGTGTCTTGTCAGGTCTTGTTTTGAGCTGTCCGGACAGCTATGCTCACCTGGATCCATTATGGTGGATTAGGACTTGTAAGAATGTGAGGGCAGGCAGAGGATTCCGACCATAGGATTCTTAGGCATCTGGTTTTGCTGTTCTTGGAATAAATCCTTCAGTTAGCATCTTCTTCCTCCAGGGTTCTCTGAGCTTCATCAGCTCACCATCAGTTTCAACTCGGTCATGTCCTTTTGCATTCTATCAGTCCTTGCGACCATTTTCTTTGCCGGTAGATTTCTGTCTGTGTGTTGTGTGCTTTGTTTGTCATGTCCTGTCTGTCCTGCGTCACGGGTGTCAGCACACATTTGTGCTGGAGCTGCTCTGCCCTGCTGCATAGCCTGGTGCAATAGTAGAAATCCCGGGGACTTGGAATGTGTAATGTGGGGTGTAGTTGGACTCTAGGTGGGATTTGTAGATGGACACAGGATATCTGGAGCTCCTCAGTTATCCTGCAACAGTTTGACTCTTGCCCTATCTTTTTTTTCAGATTGAGATGGATTGAATCTGTGCCAGAGGGCCCCATCCCGTTGAGGGGGTTGCCCCGAGCAGGTGAGGCCCCATTTGTCTCTGCAGCAGAAGTGTGTATGGTGACTGTGTTACAGCTCTGTTCTTTGTCTTTCTTTTTAGGTAATGAATCTGGATACCAGCAGCCAAGGTGAGCAGCGGAGAGAAGTGGTTCTTATTGCTCAGCTCTCAAGAACAACAATTTTTCAGCAGATGGATCATGTCGCAAGAGAGATCTGCCCAGTGTCAAGGATGATGTTTGAGATTGAAGGTTCAGGTGATTTAGGATTGTGACTGGGAGAGGGAGGGTGATCAGGTATCCAGGTAGGAGGTCTTGGGAGGGGGTTTGCAGGCAGCAGGGTGAGAAAGGGTGTTTATTTGAGGGCCCCCTCACACAAGGCTGTTCAGAAGCCTAGCAGAGGCATTCCCATGTCTCGCAGCACACAAGGTCATCCACTGCACTCACAGCAATGCCATTTAACTTTGCCTTTTTCTTACCCAGGTGCCACCCCTAATGCAGGCCACAGCATTGGAATCAGGATGCAGCTGGAGCCTGAGGGAGCCAGGCACACTCAGGAGAGGGCAAGTAGCTGACTGGCTGGGATATGTCCCCCATAATTCGTGACTCATACTTTTGTTTTGGTTTTCTTTATTGTAGCTGACCAAGAGGCTAACAGGCTATCAGGGGCCCTCGGAGGCAGACTCATTTCAGGACCAACGTGGATTGCCATCACTCATCATCCAAAAGATAAGTCGGGGGCTTTGGCCTGGAGATGGGAGTGTAGCAGATTGGGAGTTTTTGGGCCAGCTTTAACAAATAGTGGAGGGAAAAGCAATCTTGTCCAAGGGCATGTTAGGACAAGTGAAGGGAGAGACTCTACTTTTGATGGCGTCTTTTTGGCGGGCAGTGCAGAACAGCTCCGGTCTGTCTGGTGTTGTCCCGTGTGCCTGTTACTTGCTGTGTCTTTGGGGTCCCTTTTGCCTTCTCCGCTCGAGGCCTTCACTGCAAGCATGATGTGTTGTGTTTCACGTCCCCCTGTTGGTCACGTTCCATGTCACGGGTGTCTGCACGTATTTGTGCCGGAGCTCTTTTGCCCTGCTGCCTGGCCTGCTGCAATAGGACAAACCATGGGGAGTTGAAATTTGTAATATGGGATGTACTTGAGCTCTAGATGCTCTTCCTAGATTGACATAAGGTGTTTGCAGCTTTTGAGTTATTCTGGTGGTGTTTGACATATGTTCTAACTTTCTTTCAGGTGCAGATGCATTGCAGGTGTGGCAGAGGGTCAGGGTTAGGAGGTGCCGGGCCTTCTTAGGAGCACGGTGAGTAGCAGAGTGGTGGGGTTTTGGCCGATGCGGTGCCAAGGTCAGGCACTGATGTTTGGTTCTCTTTAATGTAGCTGTCTGAGAGACACCAGCCCGGTGCCAGCAGGAGCTTCCCAGCTGACGAGGTAGCCTTTCTATGCTCCTGACACAGACCGGCATTCCCAGATGTCTGAGAGATAAGTAGCGGGCTGTGACCCACCGAGGGGATGAAGGCATGGTGCTGGTTTGGGAATTACTGGGAGGGGTTTTTGAGTCCAATTTGGAGGTGGGGGGTGTTCATGAAGTGGCCCCTTAGGCCCCATAATAGCCACGTCTCACTTTTGATCACAGTGCTGAGGCAGGGCAGTGCAGGGCAGAGCAGTCCCGGCGTGTCTCGTGTCCTTTGTCTGTTGTGCATTATGTGTTGTTTGTGTATGCCATGTCTTTTACCTTAGGGGGGCCTGTCAGAAACCCTGGCATCCTTGTTAGCATCTGTGATCACTGCATTCCCTGGCCTGGCACCCGGGCCACAGAACTTTTGACTGGGGAGCTCAGACAGGCATCCGACTCTCTTCTCTCTTTGGAAGCATCCAGTCAGGTGTCTTGTCAGGTCTTGTTTTGAGCTGTCCGGACAGCTATGCCCACCTGGATCCATTTTGGTGGATTAGGGCTTGTAAGAATGTGAGGGCAGGCAGAGGATTCTGACCACAGGATTCCTAGGCATCGATCTTTGCATCGTTCTTGGAATAAACCCTTCAGTTAGCATCTTCTTCCTCCAGGGTTCTCTGAGCCTCATCAGCTGACCGTCAGTTTGAACTCAGTCATCTCCTTTTGCATTCTCTCAGTCCTTGCAGCCATTTTCCTTGCCAAGAGATTTCTGTTCCTGTTGTGTCCCCGTTGTGTGTCCTGTCCTGCCTGTCCTGTGTCACGGGTGTCAGCACACGTATGTGCTGGAGCTGCTCTGCCCTGCCGCATAGCCTGGTGCAATAGTAGAAATCCCGGGGACTTGGAACGTGTAATGTGGGGTGTAGTTGGACTCTAGGTGGGATTTGTAGATGGACACAGGATATCTGGAGCTCCTCAGTTATCCTGCAATAGTTTGACTCTTGTCCTACCTTTTTTTTCAGATTGAGATGGATTAAATCTGTGCCAGAGGGCCCCATCCCGGGTGGGCGGATTGCCCCGAGCAGGTGAGGCCCCATTTGTCTCTGCAGCAGAAGTGTGTATGGTGACTGTGTTACAGCACTGTTCTTTGTCTTTCTTTTTAGGAAGTCAATCTGGATACCAGCAGCCAAGGTGAGCAGCGGAGAGAAGTGGTTCTTATTGCTCAGCTCTCAAGCACAACAATATTTCAGCGGATTGATCATGTCGCAAGAGAGATCTGCCCAGTGTCAAGGATGATGTTTGAGATTGAGGCTTCAGGTGAGTTGAGGATTGTGCCTGGGAGAGGGTGGGTGATCAGGTATCCAGGTAGGAGGTCTTGGGAGGGGGTTTGCAGGCAGCAGGGTGAGAAAGGGTGTTTATTTGGGGGACCCCCACACAAGGCTGTTCAGAAGCCTAGCAGAGGCATTCGCATGTCTTGCAGCACACAAGGTCATCCACTGCACTCACAGCAATGGCATTTAACTTTGCCTTTTTCTTATCCAGGTGCCGCCCCTAATGCAGGCCACAGCCTTGGAATCAGGATGAAGCTGGAGCCTGAGGGAGCCAGGCACAGTCAGGAAAGGGCAAGTACCTGACTGGCTGGGATATGTCCCCCATAATTTTGGACTCATACTTTTGTTTTGGTTTTCTTTATTGTAGCTGACCAAGAGGCTAACAGGCTATCAGGGGCCCTCGGAGGCAGACTCATTTCAGGACCAACGTGGATTGCCATCACTCATCATCCAAAAGATAAGTCGGGGGCCTCGGTCTGGAGATGGGAGTGTAGCAGATTGGGAGTTTTTGGTCCAGCTTTAACAAATAGTGGAGGCAGAAGCAATCTTGTCCAAGGGCATGTTAGGACAAGTGAAGGGCGAGACTCCTCTTTTGATGGCAGCTTTTAGGCGGGCAGTGCAGAACAGCTCCGGTCTGTCTGGTGTTGTCAGGTGTGCCTGTTACCTGGTGTGTCTTTGGGGTCCCTTTTGCCCTCTTCCCTCGAGGCCCTCACCGCAAGCATGATGTGTTGTGTTTCACGTCCCCCTGTTGGTCACGTTCCATGTCACGGGTGTCTGCACGTATTTGTGCCGGAGCTCTTTTGCCTCTTTTGCCCTGCTGCCTGGCCTGCTGCAATAGGACAAACCATGGGGAGTTGAAATTTGTAATGTGGGATGTACTTGAGCTCTAGATGCTAGATTGACATAAGGTGTTTGCAGCTTTTGAGTTATTCTGGTGGTGTTTGACATATGTTCTAACTTTCTTTCAGGTGCAGATGCATTGCAGGTGTGGCAGAGGGTCAGGGTTAGGAGGTGCCGGGCCTTCTTAGGAGCACGGTGAGTAGCAGAGTGGTGGGGTTTTGGCCGATGCGGTGCCAAGGTCAGGCATTGATGTTTGTTTCTCTTTAATGTAGTTGTCTGAGAGACACCGGCCCGGTGCCATCAGCAGCTTCCCACCTGACGAGGTGGCCTTTCTCTGCACCTGAGATGGACTGGCATTCCCAGATGTCTGAGAGATAAGTAGCGGGCTGTGACCCACCGAGGGGATGAAGGCACGGTGCTGGTTTGGGAATTACTGGGAGGTGTTTTTGAGTCCAGTTTGGAGCTGGGCGGTGTTCATGAAGTGGCCCCTTAGGCCCCATAAAAGCCACGTCTCACTGTTGATCCCAGTGCTGCGGTGCGCAGGGCAGAGCAGTCCCGGTGTGTCTCGTGTCCTTTGTCTGTTGTGCATTATGTGTTGTTTGTGTATGCAATGTCTTTTACCTTAGGGGGGCCTGTCAGAAACCCTGGCATCCTTGTTAGCATCTGTGATCTCTGCATTCCGTGTCCTGGCACCCAGGCCACACATGTGATTCTGATACCTGTCTGAGCTCCCTGGTCAAAAGTTCTCTCTTTGGAAGCATCCAGTCAGGTGTCTTGTCAGGTCTTGTTCTGAGCTGTCCGGACAGCTATGCCCCACCTGGATCCATTATGGTGGATTCGGACTTGTAAGAATGTGAGGGCAGGCAGAGGATTCCGACCATAGGATTCCTAGGCATCGATCTTTGCTGTTCTTGGAATAAATCCTTCAGTTAGCATCTTCTTCCTCCAGGGTTCTCTGAGCCTCATCAGCTGACCGTCAGTTTGAACTCAGTCATCTCCTTTTGCATTCTCTCAGTCCTTGCAGCCATTTTCCTTGCCAAGAGATTTTTGTCTGTGTGTTGTGCCCTTTGTTTGTCCTGTCCTGTCTGTCCTGTGTCACGGGTGTCTGCACACATTTGTGCCGGAGCTGCTCCGCCCTGCCCGGTAGCCGGGTGCAATTGGAGGCGTCTCGGGGGCTTGTAATTTGTAATGTGGGGTCTAGTTGGCCTCTAGATGGGATTTGTAAATGGACATGACATGTGTGGAGCCTCTAAGTTTTCCTGCGGCCCTTTGACTTTTCTCCTAACTGTCTTTCAGATGCAGAAGGATCAAATCCAGGGCAGAGCCCCGCATCTAGGGTGAGGGGATTCCCCCAAGCAGGTCAGTCACTGTTTTCCTCTGTAGAGGAAGCATAAATTCTGGTTGTCACAGCTCTTTTGCCTTTCCTTTTAGGAAGTCAAGGCATAGAGCTGCAGTCCAGGCCAGTGGGCAAGGTGAGCATTGCGTAGCGTACACCCGCAGTTTTATTGCTGAGGTCTCAGTTTCTGGTGCAGCTCTAACTGTCTCCTCTTGTTTTTTTTCTTTTTTTTTATTCTTTTAGGTGGTCCACTTGTGATCTATCCCGGCCGAGGCCGCTCATGCGAGGTGGGTGCAAGCCTAAGGTATCGGTGTGGCATACTTGTCACGGTAGGGAGGTTGTGTTTTCCCAGTATCTCAGCATGCTTTTTTGCTTTGTTTCCTTGCAGGTGCTGTCGCTGCCCTAAGCATGATCAAGGAACAGAGGAGGGCAGGTGAGTCGGTGTTTAGGCAGGGTGAGTCATAGGGGAGCGTTATGTAGCAGCATGCTAAGTGTGTACATTTTCTTTTTGCAGGTGTCTTCTGGGATGCCTCCTGAGTCAAATCAAGTTTTGAGGTGAGCTGGGGCCACGGTGTGGAGGAGTTTCAGGGATTACTGTTTTTGAGGGCAATAGTCACATTTTCTGTTGTATCTTAGGTACCCTGAGCAGGCTCGTAGCCACAGCTGGGAAGCGGCAGCACCGAAGCACACACATCGAGAACATCTCAACGCGCACGTCCGACTGAGGCTGGATTTTGTCCGCTCGTCTTCCAAAAGCTAAGTGTCGGGGCGGCAGTCGGGAGAAGGGGAAAAGCCTTTAGTATCACAGGGGGCAGTTTCACGTCAGCTTAGCTGAGAGGTCTGTAGTGGGACGGGCTCTTTGAAATTAAAGAGAGAGGGTTTGTCCTCAGCCTCACGAGAGCCTTTGCCGGGCAGGGCAGTTCCGACCCATCTGCACGTTCTCGTGGACTTTGCGTCGTCAGCTTTCCTCGACTAGGCATAGTCACGGCCGTTTTCCCCGAGGGGCTTGCCTTCGGGTCCGGAGCTATCGCCACGGTCATCCGGCAGTCCGCTTCCTTCCGTCGGCTGGCCGAGCGTCTGGAGGGTCTTCCTAACTGCTTTGACACTAACTTCTTTTTGCGAGCTACATTTCATCATCACGTGCCATCATCACAGGTCTTCCTTTCCTGTGGCTCATCTTGCGTTTGCAATATCAGATCCCTAAGGGGAAAGTTCCCGCTTGCCTTTGCGTCAGGTCATCTGCGTCTGTGTTATGTTGTGTGTGTCCATTGTCTTTCACGCCTAAGGCCTTTCTTACGTCTCGACGCTTTGTCGGCACTAATGTGTGCTATATTGCCTATATTCTACTCATGTGCCTTTCTGGATCTTCCTTATTCTGCCCTCTTTATCTTTTTACTCTGAGCCAGGTAGGATTAGAGAAGATGTTCTCATCAGTCTTCCTTCTCACTACCAGCTTCGGTAGTGCCTTTTTTCCCAATGACATTTTCTTTGACTTCTGGAGTAGTGTCTTATACCCTCCTGACGTGACTGCAGTAGTTCTATGGGTTCCATCTTCTGAAAGGGTATAGGTCTCAGGACTTCATCTTCCAGAGTGATCTTAAGTCCTGTTTTATATTGTATCTATCTACCTATATTGTATGTACCTGTGTCGGCTTATACTGTATGTACTTGTGTCAGCTTTTACCGTATGCACTTAGGTTGCATGTACCTGTGTTGGCTTATACTGTATGTACTCATGTTGCATGTACCTGTGTTGGCTTATACTGTATGTACTCATGTTGCATGTACCTGTGTTGGCTTATACTGTATGTACTTGTGTCAGCTTTTACTGTATGCACTTAGCTTGCATGTACCTGTGTTGGCTTATACTGTATGTACTTATATTGTATGTACTTGTGCTGGCTTATATTGCATGTACTTGTGTCAGCTTTTACTGTATGCACTTAGGTTGCATGTACCTGTGTTGGCGTATACTGTATGTACTTATGTTGCATGTACCTCTGTTGGCTTATCTAGCATGTACCTGTGTTGGCTTATACTGTATGTACTTATCTTGGTTGTACCTGTCTTGGATTATATTGTGTGTACCTGTGTTGGCTTATACTGTACGTACTTATAATGTATGTAAGTGCATTGCATTTTATTGTCTGCAATCGCACTTTGTGCATTGGCTTATATTGTGCGTACCTATGTTGTACCACTTATGGTCGGAGGTGCCCTGCCCTGGCAGCTAGTCATAGTTAGGTGGAACAGGTATAGAAATTTTCCTGTTGCTTTGTGTTTTGTGGGATTTTGGGTAGAAAACTTATCGGTTCAGAGCGGGGACAATTCCTGGCTGTCAGATTGGCACTTGCTGACCACTTTCTGTTGTCTCACAGGTCCCTGAGCCTACCAATTTCCTTAATCTACCATTTGATGTCCGGGAGGGCCAGCCAGAAGATGCGTCGAAGCACGCTCTTCAGCGTCTCAGGTAAGGGCCGCAGCGAGCGTGTGAGCGGGCAGAGCGTGTGAGCATGTGTGAGAGCCTGTGGCTGTGTTTGTCTGTGTGTGCTAGTCTCTCTGTGTGTGAGCACAGGGTGAGCGGATTTAACCTTGTGTGTGTGACGTTTGCTTTTCAGGTTTTTCAACTCATTTTTAAATTTAGAATAAAAAATCCCCAGCCGGGGGGGTTTTTTTTTTTTCCCCCCGGCTGGGTTTTTTTTTCCTCGGTCCCGGTCGGTCCGTGAGGCGACGTTCATCGCCAAAGTTCGGGCACGGAACGGCCAGGGACCGGGGTTTTTGTCAGGCAGGAGGATTTTTTGGGGGCTCCCGGGAGCCACGTTCCCGAGGAGCCGTGTGAATGTGTGGTGAGGGTTAGCGGAGCGGGTGATGTGGGAGGTAGTGTGGGTTTGTGTGTAAGCTGAAGTGTGTGTATGTGTGTGTGTGTGCCTGTTGAAGGTCTGTTGGGTTGTAACCTTGTATGCTGTTTGCTTTTCAGGTTTTTCAACTCATTTTTAAAATTAGAATAAAAAATCCCCAGCCGGGGGGTTTTTTTTTTTCCCCCCCGGCTGGGTTTTTTTTTCCTCGGTCCCGGTCGGTCCGCGAGGCGACGTTCATCGCCAAAGTTCGGGCACGGAATGGCCAGGGACCGGGGTTTTCGTCAGGCAGGAGGATTTTTTGGGGGCTCCCGGGAGCCACGTTCCCGAGGAGCGGTGTGAATGTGTGGTGAGGGTTAGCGGAGCGGGTGATGTGGGAGGTAGTGTGGGTTTTTGTGTGTAAGCTTAAGTGTGTGTATGTGTGTGTGTGTGCCTGTTGAAGGTCTGTAGGGTTGTAACCTTGTATGCTGTTTGCTTTTCAGGTTTTTCAACTCATTTTTAAAATTAGAATAAAAAATCCCCAGCCGGGGGGTTTTTTTTTTTTTCCCCCCGGCTGGGTTTTTTTTTCCTCGGTCCCGGTCGGTCCGTGAGGCGACGTTCATCGCCAAAGTTTGGGCACGGAACGGCCAGGGACCGGGGTTTTTGTCAGGCAGGACGATTTTTTTGGAGGCTCCCGGGAACCACGTTCCCGTGGACCAATGATTGCTGGGGTTTAATTTAGTAGTTTTGGTGAGAGGGCTGGTGGGTTTGTGTGGTATTTGAAGCGAGTGTCTGTGGTGGGTGAGTGTTGTTTTCTCTGTGGTTTTGTTGTTTTGGGTTTCCTGTAATCATAGATTAACATGTAATGGAAATAGGAAAAGGTTATCAGTTTGTGGTAAGCTTTGTACTGCTTTGTACTGCTTTGTACTGCTTTGTACTGCTTTGTACTGCTTTGTACTGCTTTGTACTGCTTTGTACTGCTTTGTACTGCTTTGTACTGCTTTGTACTGCTTTGTACTGCTTTGTACTGCTTTGTACTGCTTTGTACTGCTTTGTACTGCTTTGTACTGCTTTGTACTGCTTTGTACTGCTTTGTACTGCTTTGTACTGCTTTGTACTGCTTTGTACTGCTTTGTACTGCTTTGTACTGCTTTGTACTGCTTTGTACTGCTTTGTACTGCTTTGTACTGCTTTGTACTGCTTTGTACTGCTTTGTACTGCTTTGTACTGCTTTGTACTGCTTTGTACTGCTTTGTACTGCTTTGTACTGCTTTGTACTGCTTTGTACTGCTTTGTACTGCTTTGTACTGCTTTGTACTGCTTTGTACTGCTTTGTACTGCTTTGTACTGCTTTGTACTGCTTTGTACTGCTTTGTACTGCTTTGTACTGCTTTGTACTGCTTTGTACTGCTTTGTACTGCTTTGTACTGCTTTGTACTGCTTTGTACTGCTTTGTACTGCTTTGTACTGCTTTGTACTGCTTTGTACTGCTTTGTACTGCTTTGTACTGCTTTGTACTGCTTTGTACTGCTTTGTACTGCTTTGTACTGCTTTGTACTGCTTTGTACTGCTTTGTACTGCTTTGTACTGCTTTGTACTGCTTTGTACTGCTTTGTACTGCTTTGTACTGCTTTGTACTGCTTTGTACTGCTTTGTACTGCTTTGTACTGCTTTGTACTGCTTTGTACTGCTTTGTACTGCTTTGTACTGCTTTGTACTGCTTTGTACTGCTTTGTACTGCTTTGTACTGCTTTGTACTGCTTTGTACTGCTTTGTACTGCTTTGTACTGCTTTGTACTGCTTTGTACTGCTTTGTACTGCTTTGTACTGCTTTGTACTGCTTTGTACTGCTTTGTACTGCTTTGTACTGCTTTGTACTGCTTTGTACTGCTTTGTACTGCTTTGTACTGCTTTGTACTGCTTTGTACTGCTTTGTACTGCTTTGTACTGCTTTGTACTGCTTTGTACTGCTTTGTACTGCTTTGTACTGCTTTGTACTGCTTTGTACTGCTTTGTACTGCTTTGTACTGCTTTGTACTGCTTTGTACGTGAATTAGATTTTATCGTTGTGTCTATGGATTGTATCTGTGCTTGCATTTGTATGCACTGTTTCTATGTCTATGTCTTTTGCTGATTTCCTGTAATAAAGTTGAATCACCCCTAATAAAGATACCCCCTGCCCTTCCCTCAACCCCCCCTTCCCCCCACGGCTCCTGTCTTTTTTTGTTGTGGTTTTGTCATTTTTTTCCTCTGTGTTTCTTCCTTTTGCTCCTTACTTTCCTTTTCTATTTTTCACTTAACTTCTCTGTGTCTCCAACCCTGTGTTTCTGTGTCTCACTCTTTCTGATGCTGTCTTGCTTCTGTAACTCTGTTCTCGTTCTCTCTTTACTTTGCACCTTATTTCTTTTCCTTTTTAACTTTCACCTGTGCTCTTCTTCCTTGTTTTTCTGTCTGCATTCTCCTTTTCCTTGGTTTGTCTTTTTTTGCTCTTAGTCTTTTCCTTTTTCACTCTACCCTGAGTTTTTCCTGTAACTCTAATCCTAACCACTTTTTTTCCCTTTTAACTCCTGTTCTTCAGTTTTTCTATCCTCCTTTTCTTTACTGTCTCTGTCTTGGTTTCTCTCTGTGTTTTCTTCTCCTCTGTCTCTCTGTCTTCTTTTTTTTCTCTGTGTTCTTTTTTCTTTGTCTTTTCTTCTGTCTGTTTTTCTTTCTCTGTCTTCTTTTGTGCCTCTCTCTTCTCTATTTTCTTTATTCTCTCCTTTTTCTCCATCTCCTTTCTTTTCTCTCTCTTTCTCTTTTCTCTCTTTTGTCTGCTTTTCTCTTTTCTCTCTGTTTTTCTCTCTTTTGTTTCTGTCTTCCGTCTGACTTTTTTCTTGTCTCTCTTAATCTTTTTTTTCTGTCTCTTCTCTTTCAGTTCTCTCTGTCTCTCTCTCTTCTCTCTCTTCTCTCTTTTCTCTCTCTCTTCTCTCTCTCTCTCTCTCTCTCTCTCTCTCTCTCTTTTCTCTCTCTCTCCCTCTCTCTCTCTCTCTCTCTCTCTCTCTCTCTCTTTTCTCTCTCTCTCTCTCTCTCTATTTCTAACTTTGTTTTCCTTTCTAGCTTTAGTTTTAAAAAAGCAGCAGTAGAAACTTTCAGGCTCCCTGGGAGTAAAGCAAAAAAAAAAAAAAATTATAAAACAAAGCCTTTACTCCCCGGGAGCCTGAAATTTTCTACTGCTGCACCAGACATATAGTTTTTCTTCTTTTTATATATAGTATATAGGAACCCCACCCACTCCTAATCAGTACCCCCAGCTGCCGCCACTCAAGCCTGATGAGTCACACCTGTCACTAGACACCATACCCAAGCACCCACCCCGAGGCAGCGCCCCCCCAATGCCCAAGCACCCACCCAGTAATTAGTCCCCCGCCCCAGGTGCCACTCCCCAGAGGCCACCCCCACCCCCTGTTGTCCCCGTCCACCCGTAGCTGCCACCCCCCAGACGCAGCCCCCACCCCGACTGCCGATCCACCAGCCGCCGTCACGAAGCACCCCCCCACCCATGCGCGCCGCCCCCTGTTGTTGGCCACAGCGCTGAAGCAGCGCCCCCTGCCGTCCCACTCCTCGTAGTGCAATTACAGCGCCCCGTTACAGCGCCCCCTGCCGTCCACAGCGCCGCACTGCATGTACACACAGCGCGACTACCGCGTGACGTCACGAGAGCGACACACCCCCACAAGGACCCCCCGGATATAGCCGTCCCTCCCAGTGCCCAATCGAAAACCCGGCACCCGCCCCGCGCCCCGGAAGCCGCTCCCCGCCACGCCGCCGGCCGCACGCTAGCCAGAATAGCCTTCCGCGGCCGCCGGGACCCTCGGCAACCCCCAAAAACCCCCCGAAACCCAAAAAACCAGACCGGCCCCGGCCGGCCGCCATTTTACCGGAAGTGACGTCATTCCGCCGGGCGCCGCCATTTTGTCCCCGTACCACGTGCTCTCCCGGGCGCGGCCATGTTGTTGCCGGAAGTTACCTCCGGGCGCGGCCATCTTGTTGCCGGAAGTCACCCCTGGGCGCGGCCATGTTGTTGCCGGAAGTTACCTCTGGGCGCGGCCATTTTGGTCCACATCACGTGACCGCCGCCATATCAGAAACAAATCACGTGACCGCGTGGGGGCCGCCATCTTGGATCAGGGTTAGTCTTAACGATTAATTTCAACAATTAGGGCTGCTTTTACCAGGGTTTGGACACCAACCCCATCCCCATTTCCCTGCCCTAACCCTAATTAGCCCTCCCCCAGCTGTTGCCACCCCCACCCCCAATTCCCTGCCCTAACCCTAATTAGCCCTCCCCCAGCTGTTGCCACCCCCACCCCCAATTCCCTGCCCTAACCCAAATTAGCCCTCCCCCAGCTGTTGCCACCCCCACCCCCAATTCCCTGCCCTAACCCTAATTAGCCCTCCCCCAGCTGTTGCCACCCCCATCCCCCTTTCCCTGCCCTAACCCTAATTAGTCCTCCCCCAGCTGTTACCACCCCCACCCCCCATTTCCCTGACCTAACCCTAATTAGCCCTCCCCCCACTGCTGGTACCCCCATCCCCATTTCCCTACCCTAACCCTAATCAGTGCTCCCCCAGCTGCTGGTATCCCCAACCCCAAATCCCTACCCTAACCCTAACCCTAACCCCAACATTACATTCCCATTCCCTAACCCTAACCCCAATCCCTAACCCTAAGTACCTTTATTTCAGGAGTACCTTTTTCCCAGAAGTACTCTTTTTCCCAGAGTACTCATTTCTTTGAGAGTACCCATTCTGCCAGTGTATTAATTTCCTCCAGAGTACTTGTTTTTCAGGAGTATACATTTTTCCATGAGTACTTTTTTTTTCAGGAGTACCAATATTTTCCAGAGTACTCAATTTCCTGTGAGTATTAATTTTTTCAGGAGTACTAGGGTTAGGGTTGGAGTACTGGGTTAGGGTTAGGGTTAGGGTTAGGGTTAGGGTTAGGGTTAGGGTTAGGGTTAGGGTTAGGGTTAGGGTTAGGGTTAGGGTTAGGGTTAGGGTTAGGGTTAGGGTTAGGGTTAGGGTTAGGGTTAGGGTTAGGGTTAGGGTTAGGGTTAGGGTTAGGGTTAGGGTTAGGGTTAGGGTTAGGGTTAGGGTTAGGGTTAGGGTTAGGGTTAGGGTTAGGGTTAGGGTTAGGGTTAGGGTTAGGGTTAGGGTTAGGGTTAGGGTTAGGGTTAGGGTTAGGGTTAGGGTTAGGGTTAGGGTTAGGGTTAGGGTTAGGGTTAGGGTTAGGGTTAGGGTTAGGGTTAGGGTTAGGGTTAGGGTTAGGGTTAGGGTTAGGGTTAGGGTTAGGGTTAGGGTTAGGTTAGGGTTAGGGTTAGGGTTAGGGTTAGGGTTAGGGTTAGGGTTAGGGTTAGGGTTAGGGTTAGGGTTAGGGTTAGGGTTAGGGTTAGGGTTAGGGTTAGGGTTAGGGTTAGGGTTAGGGTTAGGGTTAGGGTTAGGGTTAGGGTTAGGGTTAGGGTTAGGGTTAGGGTTAGGGTTAGGGTTAGGGTTAGGGTTAGGGTTAGGGTTAGGGTTAGGGTTAGGGTTAGGGTTAGGGTTAGGGTTAGGGTTAGGGTTAGGGTTAGGGTTAGGGTTAGGGTTAGGGTTAGGGTTAGGGTTAGGGTTAGGGTTAGGGTTAGGGTTAGGGTTAGGGTTAGGGTTAGGGTTAGGGTTAGGGTTAGGGTTAGGGTTAGGGTTAGGGTTAGGGTTAGGGTTAGGGTTAGGGTTAGGGTTAGGGTTAGGGTTAGGGTTAGGGTTAGGGTTAGGGTTAGGGTTAGGGTTAGGGTTAGGGTTAGGGTTAGGGTTAGGGTTAGGGTTAGGGTTAGGGTTAGGGTTAGGGTTAGGGTTAGGGTTAGGGTTAGGGTTAGGGTTAGGGTTAGGGTTAGGGTTAGGGTTAGGGTTAGGGTTAGGGTTAGGGTTAGGGTTAGGGTTAGGGTTAGGGTTAGGGTTAGGGTTAGGGTTAGGGTTAGGGTTAGGGTTAGGGTTAGGGTTAGGGTTAGGGTTAGGGTTAGGGTTAGGGTTAGGGTTAGGGTTAGGGTTAGGGTTAGGGTTAGGGTTAGGGTTAGGGTTAGGGTTAGGGTTAGGGTTAGGGTTAGGGTTAGGGTTAGGGTTAGGGTTAGGGTTAGGGTTAGGGTTAGGGTTAGGGTTAGGGTTAGGGTTAGGGTTAGGGTTAGGGTTAGGGTTAGGGTTAGGGTTAGGGTTAGGGTTAGGGTTAGGGTTAGGGTTAGGGTTAGGGTTAGGGTTAGGGTTAGGGTTAGGGTTAGGGTTAGGGTTAGGGTTAGGGTTAGGGTTAGGGTTAGGGTTAGGGTTAGGGTTAGGGTTAGGGTTAGGGTTAGGGTTAGGGTTAGGGTTAGGGTTAGGGTTAGGGTTAGGGTTAGGGTTAGGGTTAGGGTTAGGGTTAGGGTTAGGGTTAGGGTTAGGGTTAGGGTTAGGGTTAGGGTTAGGGTTAGGGTTAGGGTTAGGGTTAGGGTTAGGGTTAGGGTTAGGGTTAGGGTTAGGGTTAGGGTTAGGGTTAGGGTTAGGGTTAGGGTTAGGGTTAGGGTTAGGGTTAGGGTTAGGGTTAGGGTTAGGGTTAGGGTTAGGGTTAGGGTTAGGGTTAGGGTTAGGGTTAGGGTTAGGGTTAGGGTTAGGGTTAGGGTTAGGGTTAGGGTTAGGGTTAGGGTTAGGGTTAGGGTTAGGGTTAGGGTTAGGGTTAGGGTTAGGGTTAGGGTTAGGGTTAGGGTTAGGGTTAGGGTTAGGGTTAGGGTTAGGGTTAGGGTTAGGGTTAGGGTTAGGGTTAGGGTTAGGGTTAGGGTTAGGGTTAGGGTTAGGGTTAGGGTTAGGGTTAGGGTTAGGGTTAGGGTTAGGGTTAGGGTTAGGGTTAGGGTTAGGGTTAGGGTTAGGGTTAGGGTTAGGGTTAGGGTTAGGGTTAGGGTTAGGGTTAGGGTTAGGGTTAGGGTTAGGGTTAGGGTTAGGGTTAGGGTTAGGGTTAGGGTTAGGGTTAGGGTTAGGGTTAGGGTTAGGGTTAGGGTTAGGGTTAGGGTTAGGGTTAGGGTTAGGGTTAGGGTTAGGGTTAGGGTTAGGGTTAGGGTTAGGGTTAGGGTTAGGGTTAGGGTTAGGGTTAGGGTTAGGGTTAGGGTTAGGGTTAGGGTTAGGGTTAGGGTTAGGGTTAGGGTTAGGGTTAGGGTTAGGGTTAGGGTTAGGGTTAGGGTTAGGGTTAGGGTTAGGGTTAGGGTTAGGGTTAGGGTTAGGGTTAGGGTTAGGGTTAGGGTTAGGGTTAGGGTTAGGGTTAGGGTTAGGGTTAGGGTTAGGGTTAGGGTTAGGGTTAGGGTTAGGGTTAGGGTTAGGGTTAGGGTTAGGGTTAGGGTTAGGGTTAGGGTTAGGGTTAGGGTTAGGGTTAGGGTTAGGGTTAGGGTTAGGGTTAGGGTTAGGGTTAGGGTTAGGGTTAGGGTTAGGGTTAGGGTTAGGGTTAGGGTTAGGGTTAGGGTTAGGGTTAGGGTTAGGGTTAGGGTTAGGGTTAGGGTTAGGGTTAGGGTTAGGGTTAGGGTTAGGGTTAGGGTTAGGGTTAGGGTTAGGGTTAGGGTTAGGGTTAGGGTTAGGGTTAGGGTTAGGGTTAGGGTTAGGGTTAGGGTTAGGGTTAGGGTTAGGGTTAGGGTTAGGGTTAGGGTTAGGGTTAGGGTTAGGGTTAGGGTTAGGGTTAGGGTTAGGGTTAGGGTTAGGGTTAGGGTTAGGGTTAGGGTTAGGGTTAGGGTTAGGGTTAGGGTTAGGGTTAGGGTTAGGGTTAGGGTTAGGGTTAGGGTTAGGGTTAGGGTTAGGGTTAGGGTTAGGGTTAGGGTTAGGGTTAGGGTTAGGGTTAGGGTTAGGGTTAGGGTTAGGGTTAGGGTTAGGGTTAGGGTTAGGGTTAGGGTTAGGGTTAGGGTTAGGGTTAGGGTTAGGGTTAGGGTTAGGGTTAGGGTTAGGGTTAGGGTTAGGGTTAGGGTTAGGGTTAGGGTTAGGGTTAGGGTTAGGGTTAGGGTTAGGGTTAGGGTTAGGGTTAGGGTTAGGGTTAGGGTTAGGGTTAGGGTTAGGGTTAGGGTTAGGGTTAGGGTTAGGGTTAGGGTTAGGGTTAGGGTTAGGGTTAGGGTTAGGGTTAGGGTTAGGGTTAGGGTTAGGGTTAGGGTTAGGGTTAGGGTTAGGGTTAGGGTTAGGGTTAGGGTTAGGGTTAGGGTTAGGGTTAGGGTTAGGGTTAGGGTTAGGGTTAGGGTTAGGGTTAGGGTTAGGGTTAGGGTTAGGGTTAGGGTTAGGGTTAGGGTTAGGGTTAGGGTTAGGGTTAGGGTTAGGGTTAGGGTTAGGGTTAGGGTTAGGGTTAGGGTTAGGGTTAGGGTTAGGGTTAGGGTTAGGGTTAGGGTTAGGGTTAGGGTTAGGGTTAGGGTTAGGGTTAGGGTTAGGGTTAGGGTTAGGGTTAGGGTTAGGGTTAGGGTTAGGGTTAGGGTTAGGGTTAGGGTTAGGGTTAGGGTTAGGGTTAGGGTTAGGGTTAGGGTTAGGGTTAGGGTTAGGGTTAGGGTTAGGGTTAGGGTTAGGGTTAGGGTTAGGGTTAGGGTTAGGGTTAGGGTTAGGGTTAGGGTTAGGGTTAGGGTTAGGGTTAGGGTTAGGGTTAGGGTTAGGGTTAGGGTTAGGGTTAGGGTTAGGGTTAGGGTTAGGGTTAGGGTTAGGGTTAGGGTTAGGGTTAGGGTTAGGGTTAGGGTTAGGGTTAGGGTTAGGGTTAGGGTTAGGGTTAGGGTTAGGGTTAGGGTTAGGGTTAGGGTTAGGGTTAGGGTTAGGGTTAGGGTTAGGGTTAGGGTTAGGGTTAGGGTTAGGGTTAGGGTTAGGGTTAGGGTTAGGGTTAGGGTTAGGGTTAGGGTTAGGGTTAGGGTTAGGGTTAGGGTTAGGGTTAGGGTTAGGGTTAGGGTTAGGGTTAGGGTTAGGGTTAGGGTTAGGGTTAGGGTTAGGGTTAGGGTTAGGGTTAGGGTTAGGGTTAGGGTTAGGGTTAGGGTTAGGGTTAGGGTTAGGGTTAGGGTTAGGGTTAGGGTTAGGGTTAGGGTTAGGGTTAGGGTTAGGGTTAGGGTTAGGGTTAGGGTTAGGGTTAGGGTTAGGGTTAGGGTTAGGGTTAGGGTTAGGGTTAGGGTTAGGGTTAGGGTTAGGGTTAGGGTTAGGGTTAGGGTTAGGGTTAGGGTTAGGGTTAGGGTTAGGGTTAGGGTTAGGGTTAGGGTTAGGGTTAGGGTTAGGGTTAGGGTTAGGGTTAGGGTTAGGGTTAGGGTTAGGGTTAGGGTTAGGGTTAGGGTTAGGGTTAGGGTTAGGGTTAGGGTTAGGGTTAGGGTTAGGGTTAGGGTTAGGGTTAGGGTTAGGGTTAGGGTTAGGGTTAGGGTTAGGGTTAGGGTTAGGGTTAGGGTTAGGGTTAGGGTTAGGGTTAGGGTTAGGGTTAGGGTTAGGGTTAGGGTTAGGGTTAGGGTTAGGGTTAGGGTTAGGGTTAGGGTTAGGGTTAGGGTTAGGGTTAGGGTTAGGGTTAGGGTTAGGGTTAGGGTTAGGGTTAGGGTTAGGGTTAGGGTTAGGGTTAGGGTTAGGGTTAGGGTTAGGGTTAGGGTTAGGGTTAGGGTTAGGGTTAGGGTTAGGGTTAGGGTTAGGGTTAGGGTTAGGGTTAGGGTTAGGGTTAGGGTTAGGGTTAGGGTTAGGGTTAGGGTTAGGGTTAGGGTTAGGGTTAGGGTTAGGGTTAGGGTTAGGGTTAGGGTTAGGGTTAGGGTTAGGGTTAGGGTTAGGGTTAGGGTTAGGGTTAGGGTTAGGGTTAGGGTTAGGGTTAGGGTTAGGGTTAGGGTTAGGGTTAGGGTTAGGGTTAGGGTTAGGGTTAGGGTTAGGGTTAGGGTTAGGGTTAGGGTTAGGGTTAGGGTTAGGGTTAGGGTTAGGGTTAGGGTTAGGGTTAGGGTTAGGGTTAGGGTTAGGGTTAGGGTTAGGGTTAGGGTTAGGGTTAGGGTTAGGGTTAGGGTTAGGGTTAGGGTTAGGGTTAGGGTTAGGGTTAGGGTTAGGGTTAGGGTTAGGGTTAGGGTTAGGGTTAGGGTTAGGGTTAGGGTTAGGGTTAGGGTTAGGGTTAGGGTTAGGGTTAGGGTTAGGGTTAGGGTTAGGGTTAGGGTTAGGGTTAGGGTTAGGGTTAGGGTTAGGGTTAGGGTTAGGGTTAGGGTTAGGGTTAGGGTTAGGGTTAGGGTTAGGGTTAGGGTTAGGGTTAGGGTTAGGGTTAGGGTTAGGGTTAGGGTTAGGGTTAGGGTTAGGGTTAGGGTTAGGGTTAGGGTTAGGGTTAGGGTTAGGGTTAGGGTTAGGGTTAGGGTTAGGGTTAGGGTTAGGGTTAGGGTTAGGGTTAGGGTTAGGGTTAGGGTTAGGGTTAGGGTTAGGGTTAGGGTTAGGGTTAGGGTTAGGGTTAGGGTTAGGGTTAGGGTTAGGGTTAGGGTTAGGGTTAGGGTTAGGGTTAGGGTTAGGGTTAGGGTTAGGGTTAGGGTTAGGGTTAGGGTTAGGGTTAGGGTTAGGGTTAGGGTTAGGGTTAGGGTTAGGGTTAGGGTTAGGGTTAGGGTTAGGGTTAGGGTTAGGGTTAGGGTTAGGGTTAGGGTTAGGGTTAGGGTTAGGGTTAGGGTTAGGGTTAGGGTTAGGGTTAGGGTTAGGGTTAGGGTTAGGGTTAGGGTTAGGGTTAGGGTTAGGGTTAGGGTTAGGGTTAGGGTTAGGGTTAGGGTTAGGGTTAGGGTTAGGGTTAGGGTTAGGGTTAGGGTTAGGGTTAGGGTTAGGGTTAGGGTTAGGGTTAGGGTTAGGGTTAGGGTTAGGGTTAGGGTTAGGGTTAGGGTTAGGGTTAGGGTTAGGGTTAGGGTTAGGGTTAGGGTTAGGGTTAGGGTTAGGGTTAGGGTTAGGGTTAGGGTTAGGGTTAGGGTTAGGGTTAGGGTTAGGGTTAGGGTTAGGGTTAGGGTTAGGGTTAGGGTTAGGGTTAGGGTTAGGGTTAGGGTTAGGGTTAGGGTTAGGGTTAGGGTTAGGGTTAGGGTTAGGGTTAGGGTTAGGGTTAGGGTTAGGGTTAGGGTTAGGGTTAGGGTTAGGGTTAGGGTTAGGGTTAGGGTTAGGGTTAGGGTTAGGGTTAGGGTTAGGGTTAGGGTTAGGGTTAGGGTTAGGGTTAGGGTTAGGGTTAGGGTTAGGGTTAGGGTTAGGGTTAGGGTTAGGGTTAGGGTTAGGGTTAGGGTTAGGGTTAGGGTTAGGGTTAGGGTTAGGGTTAGGGTTAGGGTTAGGGTTAGGGTTAGGGTTAGGGTTAGGGTTAGGGTTAGGGTTAGGGTTAGGGTTAGGGTTAGGGTTAGGGTTAGGGTTAGGGTTAGGGTTAGGGTTAGGGTTAGGGTTAGGGTTAGGGTTAGGGTTAGGGTTAGGGTTAGGGTTAGGGTTAGGGTTAGGGTTAGGGTTAGGGTTAGGGTTAGGGTTAGGGTTAGGGTTAGGGTTAGGGTTAGGGTTAGGGTTAGGGTTAGGGTTAGGGTTAGGGTTAGGGTTAGGGTTAGGGTTAGGGTTAGGGTTAGGGTTAGGGTTAGGGTTAGGGTTAGGGTTAGGGTTAGGGTTAGGGTTAGGGTTAGGGTTAGGGTTAGGGTTAGGGTTAGGGTTAGGGTTAGGGTTAGGGTTAGGGTTAGGGTTAGGGTTAGGGTTAGGGTTAGGGTTAGGGTTAGGGTTAGGGTTAGGGTTAGGGTTAGGGTTAGGGTTAGGGTTAGGGTTAGGGTTAGGGTTAGGGTTAGGGTTAGGGTTAGGGTTAGGGTTAGGGTTAGGGTTAGGGTTAGGGTTAGGGTTAGGGTTAGGGTTAGGGTTAGGGTTAGGGTTAGGGTTAGGGTTAGGGTTAGGGTTAGGGTTAGGGTTAGGGTTAGGGTTAGGGTTAGGGTTAGGGTTAGGGTTAGGGTTAGGGTTAGGGTTAGGGTTAGGGTTAGGGTTAGGGTTAGGGTTAGGGTTAGGGTTAGGGTTAGGGTTAGGGTTAGGGTTAGGGTTAGGGTTAGGGTTAGGGTTAGGGTTAGGGTTAGGGTTAGGGTTAGGGTTAGGGTTAGGGTTAGGGTTAGGGTTAGGGTTAGGGTTAGGGTTAGGGTTAGGGTTAGGGTTAGGGTTAGGGTTAGGGTTAGGGTTAGGGTTAGGGTTAGGGTTAGGGTTAGGGTTAGGGTTAGGGTTAGGGTTAGGGTTAGGGTTAGGGTTAGGGTTAGGGTTAGGGTTAGGGTTAGGGTTAGGGTTAGGGTTAGGGTTAGGGTTAGGGTTAGGGTTAGGGTTAGGGTTAGGGTTAGGGTTAGGGTTAGGGTTAGGGTTAGGGTTAGGGTTAGGGTTAGGGTTAGGGTTAGGGTTAGGGTTAGGGTTAGGGTTAGGGTTAGGGTTAGGGTTAGGGTTAGGGTTAGGGTTAGGGTTAGGGTTAGGGTTAGGGTTAGGGTTAGGGTTAGGGTTAGGGTTAGGGTTAGGGTTAGGGTTAGGGTTAGGGTTAGGGTTAGGGTTAGGGTTAGGGTTAGGGTTAGGGTTAGGGTTAGGGTTAGGGTTAGGGTTAGGGTTAGGGTTAGGGTTAGGGTTAGGGTTAGGGTTAGGGTTAGGGTTAGGGTTAGGGTTAGGGTTAGGGTTAGGGTTAGGGTTAGGGTTAGGGTTAGGGTTAGGGTTAGGGTTAGGGTTAGGGTTAGGGTTAGGGTTAGGGTTAGGGTTAGGGTTAGGGTTAGGGTTAGGGTTAGGGTTAGGGTTAGGGTTAGGGTTAGGGTTAGGGTTAGGGTTAGGGTTAGGGTTAGGGTTAGGGTTAGGGTTAGGGTTAGGGTTAGGGTTAGGGTTAGGGTTAGGGTTAGGGTTAGGGTTAGGGTTAGGGTTAGGGTTAGGGTTAGGGTTAGGGTTAGGGTTAGGGTTAGGGTTAGGGTTAGGGTTAGGGTTAGGGTTAGGGTTAGGGTT